>NC_133238.1:13485166-13564546 GCF_040436345.1 Pagrus major
GAAACCTATTAATATATGTCATAAGGTCATTTGGTTCTCTCACAAACCATGGATGCACAACATCTTCATCTTCACTGATCTTCACTGAGAGACGAACAAATGTTTCTCAGAGATCAACAAAGTGTTTGTTTTAGTTAAGGTGGTATTTCTTTTCTTTTCTTTCACTTGAATTCCTCCAGATGTCCATCGTTCCCATTTCTTCTGAGGACAGCTTTACTCATTCTGACGTGTGTTTTTCATTTCCTTTTAAACTGGTTGTATAGACAGTGGTTCATGACTATGTTGAAGTCCCCCACAAATTAAAATACCTTCTGGTTCTGTTGCTGTAACATTAAATAAGGATTTGAAGAAGTGCTTGTTGCTTTCTGGAGGTGCATGTACATTTATCAACGTGACAGGTTCAGTCTCTAGTTTTCCCTTGACTAGTTCACATCTTCCCTCTTTATCCTTCATTTCCTTTTCACTAACAAATGTAGTTGTATTTGTCAGTAGTTGAAATATATACATTTTCATATATGGATGTCACTGATGTATCAATACGTTTATTGATTGATATTCTGTATATTTTGAGTATATATTTCTTTTTGAACAGTCGATTCCCTGTGACTGGTGGAACAGAGTTAAAAATGCACTTCATTCATTCTGATTTCCATTTTGTATTTGTGAATTGTATTAATCATTAATGACTCTGCTGAGTATGGGTGTTTTGATCTCATTGAGTTACTTTAATTTAACATTATTTTATTAATGTTTCCTGTGTCATTTCTTGCCACACGTCATCTTTTCTGAACCTCCTCAGCTTCCGTTGTCCCGACTGACCCTCACAGTGCCGCCTTGCATTGCTCGGGGTGAGTTGTGTGGAAAAATGCTGCTACTGAACCGTTTATGTTGTAAACTTTAATGTATATTGGTGACTGTTAAAACTATGAAGTCTCCCAGGTGTTTTGTGCTGTTCTAACTGTTAGTATAAGTTTTGTAGATGTTCCCATCTAACTTTCTGGGCACCGTTTGTAACGCGGCCCTGTGTCTTGTAAACAAAGTAGCGCTGCAGAGATCTCAGCATCCATTTCCTGGTGTAAACGCTGTTATTTTGCCTGTTTAGGAACCGAGGTGCAGAAAAGACCAGAGGGCAATGAATGTGTCTGACTGTCTCCTGCAGGTGCTTTACTTTGCTAAATGTTCTGATTTCCGTTGTCTGTGTTGAGTCGCCTTCACCCGCACCGTCTTTTCTCTTGTATATCGTTTCTCGTGGTTTTGAGCAGATTTGTTTAAGGTCGAATGTTTTCCTGTCAGTTTAAATAGCTCTTTGCTAGTAATGTACACACTGAACTGAGAATTCATTCTCATGATAAATTCATGTGTTTGTATGTATTTTGAGAAGAAAAGAGAATGAACTGACCCCTCAGTGCAGCCTTGCTGGAGGAACCGAGGTGCAGAAAAGACCAGAGGGCAATGAATGTGTCTTACTGTCTCCTGCAGCAGCAAAAATAAATGTCCGTGAGTCGTCTCCTTCCAATGCCCTGTCCACATCCGTTACACCGGCACTACAGGTCTTGTCACTGCTTGGAATGGTGCTGAAACTGTCAGCTACAATTTTCAGTCTTAAGTGTTTCAAGGTCCTTAACAGTGGCGGCCGTGCATTTCACACCTAGGCCTTCACTGGTGTCCTACATGAACTAATCCACCTCCTCATGCCATCATTATGACTCCACGGCTATAGAAACCATCAATATTACACAGAAATGCAGTAAAACAGGGCGTTGCATCACAGACAGGTATCTCATGTAGCAGGAATGAATGTCATTACTAAAGCAAGAAACCCAATTAGGACAATTCAACAAGTCTCTTTTCACTGTAGCCACAGCTGCTGTACATCATCTCTAGCAGAAACATCAATATTAACCTAATGAAATGACAAAAATATTAAAACGTTTAAATAAAATGCATTACTCACCAAAACTACTGATTATTTGTGCGCAAAATCCATCCTCCTTTCTTTCCTCAAGAAGAGTTGGATGACTCTGTTGTGCAGGTTATCTGTGCGTCCCTTTCTATCGCCATGGAGGCTGATGCTGAAAGTCGAGTCTGTCCAGTCGTATTTCTGCCATAAGTTTTAATTCGCTTCAGGGCGGAGAATGTCCACTCGACAGAAGCAGTGGACACAGGGATGGTCACCGCCAAACATGCCAGTGTGTACAGCTGCACCATGCTCTCACCCAGATTTTTGTTCTGAAGGAAATCAAGGAGATCAGTGGGACTCTTCCCTTCAGAATCAGTCATGGCAGCCTGGAGAAGGCTGTGTGCGGGAATGTTTTCCAGTATGTCTTGAACTGCTGGGGGTCGAGGAGGGACAGAAACATCAATTGTTCGTGGTCTTGAAATCTTTTCCGTGTCTGGCAAAGAATGTTGTCCAGAACGTTGCTGTGGAGTTGGTGGTAGTGTGCGCGAGCGTCTCCTTTTGCCGGGCCCCTCCGTGCGCTCGGAGCGCTTGAGATTCGCACAGTGGCCTCGTAGATCTCATCAAACCGGCCCCTCTCTCGCTCAATGGTGTCACAAAACTCCTTCACCCTTGCCAGACAGAATCGTACATCCAATGTTTTGCTCTGAAGTATTGCAAAAAGCACATCTGAATACTCAAAAATGCCATTAAATGTGTGAAGCAAAAAACAAAATCATCCAGACGTGCATTAAATCCATCAGCACAACGCAAAGAGTCCTCGTCATACTCATCATGATGTTCCAGTATGTGGTCAAACAGCTCCTTTAGGGCATCTCTCTTCTCAAACACTGTACTGACCCATCTCGATGTGTATTGCCACGGCGTTGGTGCCACACGAGGAAGACGCCGCTTAGGGGATCTGGAGAAAAATGCAGCCAGGCCATTGAGGCGGGCAAAAAAGATCTTGCATCCTTTCAGCTTTGAGGCCCCTTGAGTCAGTACTAAATTCAGTCCATGTGCATGGCAGTGTATGAATAAGGCAATAGGCGCCCTCTCCTTAACTTTAGCCTGCACCCCATTTAGTCCAGATGACGTGACCGCTGCACCATCGTAACACTGTGCCACAACTTTATCCAGACATTCATATTCCTCCAAGAAACCGACGATAAGAGCAGCAATGTCATCAGCTCGCTTGCCACTAGTAACTCCTTCAAATCTGACAAACCGCTGCTTGACACCTGTGTCCGTCACATAACGCAGAACCAGTGCGAGCTGCGCTGCATTACTCGCGTCTGTCGTCTCGTCCACCATAACAGCACAAAGGGTGCTGTCAGTCAGAACCTGAGCTACTTCCTGTTCTTTATTTTAGTGAATTATTTTATTCTGTCACATTAAACTGAGAATATTTTGAGGAATGTGATGATTGTTCATTTAATTGTAGGAGATTACTAATAAATGTGATTTATTAATCACTGGTGATTAATGAAACACTTGTAAATGGGCACCACCTCCGTTGTTTTATCTATTTGAATAATCTGAAGGTAATTAATCAAATCCGACTGGACAATGTTCACTTGTAACAATTCTAATCAATTTCAGATCAATTTATTCAATCTCATAACTGAAGCAGTGACTTCTACAGTTTCCATCGGTTCTCCACATTAAAACAAACCTGCACTGACAACGACAAACGGTTAAATATGTTTATTGACTAAATAATTCAGAGTAAATAAATGAAATGACAAATTAAAGGAACAACAACAGGTAACAGAACACGTGGAGACTGTAATGACTAAGATAATGGGGTTATATGGAATATGTGCGGATGGTGAAATCACAGGTTGGGTGAAAGCATTTAAATATTACGAGAGTCATTTTAATACCAACGAAACCCCAACAGAGTTTCTTTTACTAAAACTTAACATCCTGTAAATATGAGACATGTCACTTTATGGACCAATCAAAGAGTCCGGTTCAGAGACACATGACACCATCTAAAATGTTTTAACTGAAGAGCTGAGCAGTCATGTACACGATACCAGTCAATTCAAATGAACACATCCACACATGTAGTAGGCAAAATCTAAATCTTACACAATGAAGCAAAACCTTAAAGGAAGAGAGACTAGCACTGGAAAACACTGGAAAACACTGGAAAACACTGGAAAACAATGAGCACACGAGGCAGAAGATACAAATGTGAGCAACTAGGAGCAGGTGAGGGAGCACATGTGGCTGAAGGACAAGAAGAAACTCTGAGACTGAAACCACAGGACATGTTGGTCTTCAGGGAGGTCGGGTTGGTGACATTGGTCTGTTGAAAGACGTGTTGATGTTTCATAACATAATAAATGCTAACAAGAGCATTTCATGGCTTCCACAGAAATGTAGTGATGGATACAGTTTGTGTTCAAATCAGGAGCCGAATGCTTTTTTCTTTGTGATTTGCCTCTTTACTATGACAGCCATCAGCTGATTCAAGTCTCTCACCAAAGTTCATTCAAATGACAGCTGAGGCTTCATTTCATTAATGACTTGACATGAAAATGCAAAACAACATTTACTTTTTTCCATTCAAGCTTTTCTCTTCCCCATTTTGAGTTTCATGTTTGATGTTGATGTGATGTCCTTCGTCTTATTTCATCAGCAGTTTTCATTTCATCTTTAGTTTCAGCTTTCACTTCCAGCATTTCCATTTTAAATTTCCCTTTTCTCATGTCCTCACTTCACATTTTCACATCATCATTTACATTTTAAATTTCCAGTTTTAAAGTTGAGTTCAGGCCTAATTCTTCCTAGTAGGGCAGTGAAATGATCTTTTTCATTTTCTATTTGGATTATGAGCCAAAATATCTTCCGTCCAGAGGACAGTGTGACTCTGAAACTGCACCATGTTTAGATGGAAACCATCAGCGGACTAATGCTTCCTCTTCTTCATGAACCATGTATGTAGCCTGTAGTTGACTCTGTAACACAGCTGAGGTGGATGAGGAAACGAGAGATGAACTACGAGCTCAGCAGTCTGTGCATTTCTGCTCCTGGATGTGTGTGATGAACTCTCACTAGGTGTTTGTAAAGACGGCTCGTGTTTCCACTCGTACGTGCAGAAGACTTGTTGCACTTGTGGCTCCGAGCATCATCCACAGCGACTCCAGTGGAGTTTAACCAGACTGTGGAGCTCAGTGTCATCAGAGCAGGTCTGAATGAATCATCAGTGTCAGTCCTGTACAAAACAGTTCAAAATGAGCTCCACCTCAACAACTCCAACAGGAACATCATGTTTTCACATTAATGACTGAGTCACAGTCATCTAATGAACTGATGACAGTAACCTGAAGGTTCCTGTAACTGTCAACAGTTGAGTCTGTTCAGGAGGAGACTCTCCGTCCTACAGAGGACACAGAGACACTGAGGAATCATACCAGGGATCAGACCAGAACCCAAACCCAGGATAAAGAGGTTCAGTGAAGGTGGTGTTGAAGGTGTGGAGGTGGATCAGTGTGTCAGAGGAGACTCTGTAGAAGGACAGAGTGCCAGCAGGACAGTCCACATACACTGCTGCTCTACCAGAGGAGGAGAAGAGGTCAGAGAAGGAGCGGGAGGTGATGATGGATGTTGATCTGTTATTGTGTCTGACAGAGTAACCATAAGAGCAGATCAGACTCCACGACTGATCATTGGCTCCAAACTCACAGTCCTCTGTGTCTCCTCTCCTGCTGATTCCTCTGTAACTCACTGATATAGAAACTCTTCCTCTCCACTCGACCTCCCAGTAACAGCGACCAGTCAGACCAGTTCTACACAGCAGCTGAGGACAGTCAAACCTCTCTGGATGATCAGGATACGACTCATCCTCCTCCACACGTCTCATCTTCCTGTTGTTGTCAGACAGTCTGATGTTTCTGTTGACTGTGTTTGTGTCGACTGTGAGCTCACAGGAATCTGATGGAGAGAAAAAGACACAACACAGCTGCAGTTATTAATCTGTCATCAGTCTGATGATGACATCACACATCTGAACCAGTGATGTCACAGTCTGATGATGACATCACAGGTGTGAATGAGTGATGTCATCAGTGTGAAGCTGCTTTGTTTTCATGAATCAAAGTAAAAACACACTCACACTTCCTCAGACCTGGTGTCAACCATCGGACTCCAGCAGGCTCCACCCTGAAAGGAGGAGGAGGAGGAGGAGGAGGAGGGGGAGGAGGAAGAGGAGGGGGAGGAAGAGGAGGAGGAGGAGGAATAGGAGGAGAAGAGGAGGAGGAGGAGGAGGAGGAGAGAGGAGGAGGAGGATGATGAGGAGGGGGGGGAGGAGGAGGAGGTGTAGGAGGAGGAAGAGGAGGAGGAGGAGGAGGAGGAGGAGGAGGAGGTGTAGGAGGAGGAAGAGGAGGAAGAGGAGGAGGAGGAGGAGGAGGAAGAGGATGAGGGGGAGGTCAGAGCAGCATGGACACACATTATTATGACACACACAAACACACAGACACACACACAGACACACACACACAGACACACACACACACAGGCACACACACACACACACACACACAGACACACACACACACACACAAACACACACACACACTCACAGACACACACACACACGCACACACACAGACACACACACACAGACACACACACACAGACACACACACACTCACAGACACACACACACAAACACACACACACACACAAACACACACAGACACACACACTCACACACACACACACACACACACTCACAGACACACAGACAGAAACACACACTCACATACACACACACTCACATACACACACACACTCACAGACACACACACACACACACACACACACACACACAGTGTTTGGATCAGAACATATCAGGATGTGAGAGGAGGCGGAGCCTCTTCTCCTGAGCTGTGGGAGGTGTCAGGGTCAGAACAGAACTCATGAGGGGCAGTTCTCTTTTTCTTCACTTTAATCTTTATTGATATTGTCACATAGTAACAACCAACAAACACAACCAGCAGGAACATTCACTGCTTTGGGTTCCTGTCAAACTGCTTCTTGGAGTCTCAGTTTATGTGTCAGTGTCTCCATCACAAAGATCTCCTCGACAGCTGCAGCCATTGGATCTCCGTTGGCGCTGCTTCCTCACCTCCTTGCCTGGTGTTTGCTTTGTTGCTTGCTACTAGCAGTATTTTAATCAGATATACATCATGTGCCAAAACCTTTTCCTTCCACAGTTTACATAAGTGGAGCACCAAACTACTTTTGGGACCTCGTATCCTAATATTAGCTGCAGTACCTTACATACCATTTCCCACAATACACTTATTTTGTTACATCTCCAGAGAACATGAGAACGATGGACATGGTCAGACCCACATTCTCTCCAACACTTCTGATGACTGCAGCTGCCTGTTTTTCATTTTCGGTGTAATAAAGAAACAGATCAGATTCTTCCATGAGAATTCCCTCCAGATTCATGAATTGGTGGATGAATGGTGAGTCTTCCACATATCATGCCAACTTTCTTCTCAAGTTTCTACATGAGTTCTTCTTCCCATGTCACCTTGATATATTCAGTTGAATGACTGTCGTTAGTGCTCATCCTTGATATAATGCTGAAGTTATTCTCATGTCACTTTCCTGGTTTGCTTTCATTATGATTTGGATGACACCATTCATCTCTTTGGAAGAATCTGCTGGATTTCCTCTTTGTAATGTTCCTTTAGTTGAAGATATCTGTAGATTTCATGAGCTCCAGATTCATACTTTCTTCTCAGGTTTTCAAAACTCTCCAGCCTCCCTTCCTTCACCAGAACACACCAAGCTGTTATTCCTTTTTAACCATTGCTTAAATCCTTGATCAGACTTCACAGGCAGGACATTTCTATCGTCTGCTGCCCATTTTAATATATTCACATCTTTCTGTATCTTAGATATTTACAATACTTTAAACCACAGGTCTAACGTGTGTACTGTTATTGGATCCATATTCATTTTGACTTCCTTGTGTAGTTTATTGTCTCCGATCATATTTTGAATTGGGATTTGGTTCACTTCTCTTTCTATATCTTTCCATGTTGCTGTGAATTCTGACTTACACCAACAGTACACAGGTCTCAGCTGAGCAGCATAATAGTATTCCCTTCATTTTGGGAGGCTCGTACCACCTCTCTCTCTCTTTGGGGAGCTGAAGAGCTCTGGACCTGACTCTAGGTCTATTTCACGTCCAAGTTGTTATAATTTGCTGTACACAGGTCAGAGATGCTTTCAGTGATCTTCACACACAAACAATGAATTGACTTTAGATTCCAGTTAAGGTCGTATGACTCTCTGATCACTTTTGTTGGAGTATAGTTGAGTGATAAAATCTGGGTTTTGGAAACATTTATCTTATACCCTGACAGATCGCCATATGTTTCTAGACGCTTCATCAAATTAGGGAGCGTTGTATTTGGTTGTCTGAGGAAAGTAATGATGTCATCAGCGAAAAGCCCAATTTTATGTTCTCCTCCTCCAGTTGTGACCCTTTAAGTTCTTGGTTTTCTCGTACTGCTCGAGCTAAGGGCTCAATAAAAATCACAAACAAGGTCGGTGACAAACAGCCTCCCTGTCTGGTCGATCTCTGCAGATATATCTTCTCAGTCAGATCTCCATTCATTTGAATTCTAGCAGAAGGTTTTTGGTAGAGTGTTTTAATCAGTTGTATTGATTTATTATTGAATCCGAATCGTTCTAATATCTGATAAAGAAACTTCCAGTGAACACAATCGAATGCCTTTTCAGCGTCAATGCTAACAACACAGTACTTTGTTTTTCTCTTTGTCTTTGCTAATTATGTGTAAAGTTGGTCTGATGCTGTCTTGGGTTTGACGGCCTGATATGAATCCTGTTTGATCTTCATCTATTAATTCTGCTATGAAGGTGTTTATTCTTTTAGAGATAACTGACGTATATAGTTTATAATCTTTATTTAGTATTGAGATCGGTCTGTAGCTTTCACATCTGTCCCTCTCCTTTCCTGGTTTTGGGATGATTGAAATGATTGCTTCTGCCCACGTTGGTGGTATTTTGCTTTCTTTGAGGGTCCAGTTAAAAGAGGTCTGGAGGGCTGGTAACAGTTCCTCCTTATAAATCTTATACCATTCTGCAGGGTAGCCATCGCTCCCTGGAGATGTATTGAATTTATTGCTTGGATAATGTCTTCCCTTGTAATGTCTGCTGTGAGTCTTTCATTTTGGTAAGTGCCAATCGACGGAAGATCAAGTTGATTTAAGAAGGTCCTCATTTCTTCTTTATTTGCAGCAGTTGGTTGTGTATATAGTTTTTCACAGAACCTCTGGAATACTCTTTCTATATCTTCTGGTTCATGTATCGTCTCGTTGGTGTTTGGGTCCTTAATTTAATGTTTGCTATTTATTGCTTGCTGTTTTCGTATTCGTTTTGCTAGGAGTTTTGTTGCTCTGGGACCAGTTTCATAATAATTTTGCTTCAAAAATATGATCTTCTTTCCATATTCATCCAACAACATCTCATTTATCTTCGTTTTAGTGTCCTTAATTTGTTTATATGTTTTTGGGTTGTTTGTTTGATGATATTGTTGCTCTAATTCTCTCAATCTTATAGAGTGGTTCTGGTACGCTTCTCTTCTAAGTCTTTTTATTAAAGTGGTTTTAGCTATTAACTTTCCCCGGACAACCACTTTTAGGGCATCCCAAACAATATACGGGTTGACTTCTCTATTGCTATTGTCCTCCATATAATGCCTAATTTCCTTTTTTAATTCTTCCACCAACCCTTTATTATTTAGTATTCCTACATTAAGTCTCCAGATTGTTTGTCTTTTTCTGGCATTTAGATGTATTTTTAAAAACAGGCTGTTATGATCTGATATATCTGCCCCTCCAATTTTACCCTCAGACACTCTGTACCTATCACCTATATTTAGAAAGAAGTAATCAGTTCTTGAGTGTACACTGTGTTTTGCCGAATAATGTGTGAAATCTTTTTCAAGGTTGAGATTCCTGTGGTGGCAATCTAACCACAAAACTGCCACTTGAGGGAATCTGAAGTCGTTTCCACTGTGTCGTTGTGCAAAAGATGAGCTCTGCCATGACGTATGCGTTTTTCCGTTTATTTTATGCAGAGAAAAAATATTTACAGAAAACCAGCTGTGTTGAATGACTGAACTGAAACCAACGTGTAAATATGAAAGAAAACCGAAAAGACTAACGTTATGATATAACAGAAAACATCTCGGACGAACACACACACAAACAAACGGTTGAAAAACTGTGTGGCTTCCGTGATCCTAATTCCCCTCCACCTGTTCACCGGTGACTCCCCGATACAGACTACGTTACCACCGTGATTCCCTGTCTATGCCCCCTGGTGCGCAGGTGGACAAGCTACACTGCTATTTACATGACTCACCAAAGACATACACAACATAACATATTCACACATCAAAATTGGCGACAACAATTCCTCCAGATGTCGATCGTTCCCATTTCTTCTGAGGACAGCTTTACTCATTCTGACATGTGTTTTTCATTTCCTTTTAAACTGGTTGTATAGACAGTGGTTCATGACCATGTTGAAGTCCCCCCACAAATTAAAATACCTTCTGGTTCTGTTGCTGTAACATTAAATAAGGATTTGAAGAAGTGCTTGTTGCTTTCTGGAGGTGCATGTACATTTATCAATGTGACAGGTTCAGTCTCTAGTTTTCCCCTGACTAGTACACATCTTCCCTCTTTATCCTTCATTTCCTTTTCACTAACAAATGTAGTTGTAATTGGAATTAGTATCATAACTCCTCTTTTACGTCCTTGTTTATATGAACTGTAATATGAATTTTTAAATTGTACGTGTTCTGTTTGGGACCGGTGGGTTTCCTGTAACAATATGACATGCTGTTTTTCTTTTTTCAATTTTGTTCAGACCATTCCTCTCTTCTTAGGTGTATTTGGACCATTTACATTTTAGGACATTTTCTTTAAATCGTTACTTACCATTCTGCTTCAATAACGTGTGTGCATCTTTTCCCAAGCAGCTGAACATAAACGTGAACTAAAGCAAAATTAAGAACACTGTGAACTATGTGGGACTTCCATATGGGGGTTATTCTTCTCTTCTTCCCCAAATCCCTGTTGGTGGGTGGATGGGAAATCCTCTTCTGTGAGGGCCCATCCATAGACCCAGAGCTGTGTCCGTATAACGGCGCCAAACCCAGTCTGGACCTGTCCAACCTTGTTGGTGTTTTATATATGTTGAAGTCAAATAAATGAAGCCGTCCGTATTATCTTGCAGTGCTGTTAGTTCTTTCACTATCGGGGCGTCAGTTGTCGGGTCTCCTCTGATATCCTTGCAACTTTTCCTTTGCCCGCTGTGCTGCCACATCCTGCCTGGACCCACCGCGTCCTGCTGGTTGCCATCCCCACGCCCGGGTCCACTCCTCCACAAGCCCCAAGTCTTCACTTGTGCTGAGTCAATCCCCTTGCTTTCATGTCCTCCACTGCGTCCCGCACGTTGTTGTAGGTCTTCACGCCTCTCCTTCAGTGTCTTCTTAATATTTTCGTACATATATCTCTACCAATGCTAGCAAGTCCCGCTCTCAGCGTTTCTGCCTGATCCAGCTAAAAGCTGAGCATCCGACCCAACCGCCATCTTGCAGGAAGCCCGAGGGGCAGTTCTCTTTGCCTCAGGTGTTAACAGGAAGGTAGAGAGGCTGACAGTTACTGTCCAGTCAAACATCAAAGGGTCACTGCTTTGGTGAAGAAATGATCAACACCTGTCATGAAGTGTGTAACAGCTGTTCTGTTGTTAGCTGACAGTATATAAGTCAGGACAGTGTGAAGACTGCAGAGACACTGTGGCTCTTCTCTCTGTGCTGCAGGTATTAAAGAGACAATTTCCCTCACAACACACACACCTCTGTATGTCTTTTGATAGAGCTAGGCTAGGAGTTTCCCCCTGCTTCCAGTCTTTGTGCTAAGCTAGGCTAACCATGTCCTGGACTTCTCTCTGTACAGAGATGAAGCTGCTTCTATCCTGGTGAAGAGGACAAAAAGGGATTTTTCTCAAAATGACAGACAGCTCCTTTAACATGCAGAGATCTGTTCAAACTCAGTTATTACCAAGAAACAATGATCATGTTTGTTCCTGGAGATGTTCTCCTCCTACACAAGTATCTCCTCTTCATGTTGAACCAGTGCTCATGTTCTGATAAAAGGAAAAAGGCTTCTTACATGTGTCACTGTTCATATCACACTCATACTCATCAGACTCTTCCTCCTCCATCACACTGACTCATCATACCTGAGAGTGTCCAGTCTCCAGTCTGGATCCTTCAGTCCAGCCGACAGCAGTTTCTCTCCCGAGTCTCCTGGATGATTGTAGCTCAGGTCCAGCTCTCTCAGATGGGAGGGGTTGGAGCTCAGAGCTGAGGCCAGAGAAGCACAGCCTTCCTCTGTGATCAGACAGCCTGACAGCCTGCAGACACACAGAACAACACACATGGCAGATCATCTGAGGAGACTGATGAGTCAGATACAAGAACAGACTGTCTCCAAATAAATTAACTATTCTCCTCATTAACTAATCATCAGTAAACAGAGTCCAGCAGAGGCTGATAAGTATATGTTTCACTTCTCATAATAACAGTAAACATCTCTAATTTTTTGTGCTTCAGCAAAACACCAAATAATCTTCTCCATCCCCTGAAGAGGATCCAACCTGCAGTGGCGAATCTTCAAGGCCTTCAAGGTATTCAGAGAAGGCCCTGGAATCCTCAGATGAAAAAGATACGTATCTTATTAATTCTGTAAATAAGATAAAATTACGCCGACTTGTTTCTGTAGTTTTCTGTCCATACACTGAGCGGTTTTGTGTTGGAAGAAATTCAACCAATCAGATATTTTTCTACGGTGTCTCTGGGGAGAATATCCTCCATCCAGGGCATTCTATTTCCTTTATAGAATGCCCTGACCATTAAACGTAATGAGAGTGTACATTTGGATTGACAATTTGATCAACCAATCATATTTGGATTTGGAGCCAATGGGCGTATTCTTTAAGATTTTCTACGGCTCCAGGGTATTCTGGAAGGCCCGCTTGCTCAGTCACGTGAGACCTAGCTTAACTAGCAAGTTGTGATTGATAGCCAACGTTGAAAATGGCATCAGGTGGAGATGATACTGATACAGCAGGTGGAGATGATAGTGATGCAGCAGGTGGAGATGATAGTGATGCAGCAGGTGGAGATGATAGTGATACAGCAGGTGGAGATGATAGTGATGCAGCAGGTGGAGATGATAGTGATACAGCAGGTGGAGATGATAGTGATACAGCAGGTGGAGATGATATTGATACAGCAGGTGGAGATGATATTGATGCAGCAGGTGGAGATGATATTGATACAGCAGGTGGAGATGATATTGATACAGCAGGTGGAGATGATATTGATGCAGCAGGTGGAGATGATAGTGATACAGCAGGTGGAGATGATATTGATGCAGCAGGTGGAGATGATATTGATACAGCAGGTGGAGATGATAGTGATGCAGCAGGTGGAGATGATAGTGATACAGCAGGTGGAGATGATAGTGATACAGCAGGTGGAGATGATAGTGATACAGCAGGTGGAGATGATATTGATACAGCAGGTGGAGATGATAGTGATGCAGCAGGTGGAGATGATAGTGATGCAGCAGGTGGAGATGATAGTGATACAGCAGGTGGAGATGATATTGATACAGCAGGTGGAGATGATATTGATACAGCAGGTGGAGATGATATTGATACAGCAGGTGGAGATGATAGTGATACAGCAGGTGGAGATGATATTGATGCAGCAGGTGGAGATGATATTGATGCAGCAGGTGGAGATGATATTGATGCAGCAGGTGGAGATGATACTGACGCGAATTTATTGTCAGTGCCCTTTTCAAGACGACTGTTTAATGAAATTATTGAAAAATTCATCCAAAAGGACAGGAGGATGGATTTCGTCTTCAGGTGAACGTCACTGGTGAGTGGAACTGATTTTTATTGCTGGTTCTGCTACAGTGTTGCATCTTGAAGGCCCAGTTCTGATAGGCATCCCAGTGACCACTCTGAGAATGAAAATGCTTTCCCACGTTAGTCTTAAAATTAGCTACGTTTTTTACTTTTATCTACATTATTTTAATTAGTTACAAGACAAGACAGCTGGTTTTGTTTAGGCAGATAAAGTTAGTTAGTTTAAATTTAGATGTTATTCAGATGTTTATTCTTTAATTACAAAATATATTCTAAACCAAACTATATTTACACAGTTGGATGTTTATGTTGTTTATGTTATTTTTATTTTAATAAACTACAATCTAAAGTTTTACCACTGATCCCTCTGGCTTCTTCAGGCTTCAGGATATTCTTCATATTGGCAGAATTATCAAATTATATATTATGATGAATATTGATAGTGATCAATATGGAAAACAATGATTTAGATAATATGTTTTTGCCGTATCTCACAGCCCTTCTTTGCTGTATGTTATGTTTGTTTTTCTTGAGATGACTTTTGGTCCAGATACATATTAAGAATATTTGAAACTGTCTCTGATAATAATTTAACAACAAAAGCAAAAACAAGAGAAAATGATGAAAAATTCTTGTGGAAAGTAATTCTCTGAGTCTGGACACTACCTCCACAGTAAAGTTAAATGTATTTTGACAAATTAAATGAGCAGACACATTACTACAGGTTAGCTGGCTGTCTACTTATATAAATCAGATTTTAAATGGTCATCAGTTGAATGGGTTAATGAATCCTGACCTGAGACTCTCCAGTGTACAGTGAGGACTCTTCAAACCACCAGACAGCAGCTTCACTCCTGAATCCTTCAGGTTGTTGTTACTCAGGTCCAGCTCTCTCAGACTGGAGGACTGAGAGCTGAGAACTGAGGACAGAGCTTCACAGCTTCTCTCCGACAGGTTACAGCCACTCAGCCTGGAGAGACAACAGCAAGGAAACAAATTATACATTTTCATTCATATCTCCTGCTGAAAAACAGCAGATAGTATTTATTCATCAATAAATTCTACTGACAGAGCTTTGTTGGAGGCTTTGACCACTGGCAGCAGCCTCAGAAGAGCCTCCTCTGAAGCAGAGTATTTCTTCAAGTCAAACACGTCCAGATCTTCTTCTGATGACAGTAAGATGAAGACCAGAGCTGACCACTGAGCAGGAGACAGTTTGTCTGTGGAGAGACGTCCTGAACTCAGGGACTTTTGGATCTCCTCCACTAGAGAACGATCATTCAGTTCATTCAAACAGTGGAACAGATTGATGCTTTTCTCTGGAGACAGATTCTCACTGATCTTCTTCTTGATGAACTGGACTGTTTCCTGATTGGTCTGTGAGATAATTCCTCTGTCTGTCAGCAGACCTTGTAGGAGTTTCTGATTGGTCTGCAGAGAAAGACCCAGGAAGAAGCGGAGGAACAAGTCCAGGTGTCCATTTGGACTTTGTAAGGCCTTGTCCACAGCACTCTGGTAGAGGTGTGTCTCTGCAGATTCTTCTGTTCTTGTTTCAGACGTCTTGGATCTTGTTTGTTCTTCTGCCAGCAGATTGACTCCAGAGTTGATGAATGTCAGATGGACATGAAGAGCAGCCAGAAACTCCTGAACACTCAGATGGATGAAGCAGAACACCTTGTCCTGGTACAGTCCACTCTCCTCTTTAAAGATCTGTGTGAACACTCCTGAGTACACTGAGGCTGCTCTGATATCGATGCCACACTGTGTCAGGTCTGATTCATAGAAGATCAGGTTTCCTTTCTGCAGCTGATCAAAAGCCAGTTTTCCCAGAGACTCAATCATCTTCCTGCTCTCTGGAGTCCAGTGTGGATCTGTCTCAGCTCCTCCATCATACTTGACGTTCTTCACTTTGGACTGAACCACCAGGAAGTGGATGTACATCTCAGTCAGGGTCTTGGGCAGCTGTCCTCCCTCCCTGGTCTTCATCACATCCTCCAGAACTGTAGCAGTGATCCAGCAGAAGACTGGGATGTGGCACATGATGTGGAGGCTTCGTGAGGTCTTGATATGGGAGATGATTCTGCTGGCCTGCTCCTCATCTCTGAATCTCTTCCTGAAGTACTCCTCCTTCTGTGGGTCAGTGAACCCTCTGACCTCTGTCACCATGTCAACACACCCAGGAGGGATCTGATTGGCTGCTGCAGGTCGTGTGGTTATCCAGAGGCGAGCAGAGGGAAGCAGTTTCCCCCTGATGAGGTTTGTCAGCAGCACATCCACTGAGGTGGATTTTGTGGCATCAGTCAGGATCTCAGTGTTGAGGAAGTCCAGAGGAAGTCGACACTCATCCAGACCGTCAAAGATGAACACAACCTGGAACTCTTCAAATCTGCAGATTCCTGCTTCTTTGGTTTCAGTGAAGAAGTAATGAACAAGTTCCACCAAGCTGAACTTTTTCCCTTTCAGCACATTCAGCTCTCTGAAAGTGAATGGAAATGTGAACTGTATGTCCTGGTTGTCTTTGTCTTCAGCCCAGTCCAGAGTGAACTTCTGTGTTAAGAGTGTTTTCCCGATGCCAGCCACTCCCTTTGTCATCACTGTTCTGATTGGTTCATCTCTTCCAGGTGAGGCTTTAAAGACGTCTTCTTGTCTGATTGTTGTTTCTGGTCTGTCTGGTTTCCTGGATGCTGCTTCAATCTGTCTGACCTCATGTTCATCATTGACCTCTGCAGTCCCTTCCTCTGTGATGTAGAGCTCTGTGTAGATCTGATTCAGAAGGGTTGGGTTTCCTGCTTTAGCGATCCCCTCAAACACACACTGGAACTTCTTCTGAAGGTTAGATTTGAGTTTACGTTGACAAACTGGAGCAAAATGTCCTGATTAAGCAAAAGACAAATAAGATTCATTAATAAATTATAGATTAAATATTTCAACATTTTACTTCCTCAAAGAATCAGTATATGAAGATATTTTTGTCCATCTGTTGAGACTTCAGTAAACGTCTCATTGATCCAACATGTTAAATCTTTAGAGAAATCCTCTTACTGCTCTGCAGACAGTCAGCCAGATCCTCCTGCTTCATTCTCCTCAGGAAGTTCAGTGTGATCTTCTGAAATGCCTCTCTGCTGCTCCTCTTCTGCTCTTCATCTTCACCGTCCAACATCTCCTCATCCTCATTCTGACTTTCTAAGCCTTCTGGGTCATCTGAACTCAGAGACTTCTGGATCTTCTTCAGCTCGTTCTTCACAAAACTGACAATGTTGTCCTCCAGCAGCTGGAACAGAATATTATATGAATGAGACAATCAAACTAAAATCATGGAACCAAACATCAGATCCATGTTGGACAGACTGACAACCCACTCATGTATTAAGCAGAATGAAGATTATTATGAACACAACAGATGTAAAAGTAGTTGTTGAACTCTGATTCCAAAAAAGTTAGGATGTTGTGTTAAACATATATAAAACTAAATGCAATGATTTCAGAGACGATGTATTTAATGTTGAGTAAGAGTCTCATCATCACTGATTTTTGCAAATGTATATTATTCTGCATTTGATGGCAGCAACAGGCAACAAGTTATGACAGGGGCAACTAAAGACTAAAGTTGCAGCAAAATGCTCCTAAAACACCTGTTTGGATCATTCCACAGGTAAACAGGCTAACTGGTAACAGGTGACTGTATCATGACTGGGTATAAAAAGGACATCCACGAAAGGCTCAGTCGTTTACAAGAAATGACGGGGCGAGGTTCACCACTTCAAACTGCGTGGACAAACAGTCTTCTACAGTCCATTGTAGCCGCTTGTGGACACCAGTGGTGACAAACTGGAGGAGGAGGCCTTTCGGGCTTGGTTAGCCCAGGGGTCTCCTGAAGCAGACAGGCCCGAAGTGGTCGCTATGAGGATCAGCACCACAATTCATGACCATCACCTACGGTCATCAATTGTGGGTAGTGACTGAAAGAATAAGATCACAGATGCAAGTGGCCGATGACTTTCCTCTGTCGACTGGCATATCTCATGTGACCTGGGAATGACTGGGGATCCCCAGGAGGAGCTGGAAAGAGTTACTGGGAGAAGGACTAAGCAGGAATACAGTACTTAGCCTGCTGCCACCCGACCCTGGAAAAGCAGACACAGACGGATGGATGCATTCGTTTTTTATCTACCTTTAACACATTGTCCTACCTTTGCCTGGAATCAGGGTTGTACATGTACATACCATAAATATTGAGTCCAGGTGTGTTTGATGTTGCTGAGCAGACTGACCACTGGGAACCTCTGAGCTCTCCTGCTCGACTCTGTGGAGGAATCATGAAGAATTACTAGAGATGCACCGATCGAACAGCCAGGTACCAGAATCAGCCAGTGTTTATCATGACAGGCTATGACCGGTGACCGGTCGATCAGTGTCAGATACATCTGATTCTGTACTGGTCACATTTACACACATGCCTCATGTTCAATGGATCATATATATTTCTCTGTATGATTTAAAGCATTTTATATCTACTGAACTTTTTTGGACAGATCTACATGGTCACTTAATTCAATAGTTAATCACTCTAAAACAGCATGTTGAAGTGTCCTTGAGCAAAATACTGAACCCCAAATTGCTCCTGATGAGCAGTCGGCACCTCACATGGCAACTTCTGTCATCAGAGTGTGAATGTGTGAATGTGACAAGTGTTGTAAAGCACTTTGAGCGGTCAGTAGACTGGAAAAACACTATAGAAATGCAAGTCCATTTACCATTTACCATCTTCTTGTTCTCTTCACAGAAGAGTTGGTCCACACTGTGAAAAGCTGGTTAGCAGCTACGAGTCAGGATAATCATCCAGTTAAAATAGTGATTCTGAGCTGTGAAGCTGGAAGTGACCAGTGGAAACACTGAAAACTCAAATATGATGGTATGGTAATCTGACATATTGGGCTGTGATACTTGAATATATCAAACATATTCAATAAATCACCATAAGTCAAAGTGTTGCTGACAACACTGAATCAGATGGTTTCCCCTGACATTAACGTGTTGATGGTACTGCTGATCCCACTGTGAATCAACAGTTCAGTCTGAGTTCTGTACAGACTTCAGTTTACTGTGTTGGTTCAGCAGCTTGTCTGGTTTGGGCCGTTCAGCTCTTGTTGACCTCTATAATACTGTGGACAGCAATGCACAGCTCACACAAGCTAATACGATGCTACTTGTTCAGCACTAACTGGTGAGTCACAATAAACTTGCAGCAGGTGAAGTGAGTGACACATGATGAAAACCAGAGAGAAACCCAGAGAGAAGTGGATCAAACAAACCTGAGGGTGATTTCACACTGAACTGTGTCAAATGAAGGACACAACTTCTTCTCTGAGCTACATGTTAGCAAACAGGAACAAGTTGGTCTGGTTGTGTCTGTCACACAATAAAATGTATTTTTCTCTTTTAGCTTGTTTGACACACCACACATGTTTGAGCTGAGGTAAAGGTTTGCACTGTCTCCTCTTTGAGCTCGGGCAGGAAATAGTGATCCATAACATTCTTCTCTGCATCGACAGACTCCTTCAAATCAACACTGGAAAATGATGATTTGATGGAGGAACTCTGTGGAATCAGGGTTAGCCTTCGTTAGCAGATAGCATCTGTTAGCCTCGGTGAAATGTGTTTTATACTCATGCAGTCATCAGACAACAGTCAGAACGAGTGTGTGGAGGAAAAGTTCAACTGGAGAGCAGAGCTGCAGACTGGTTATACTGGGCAGCTTTCAGATGTGACAATATAAATGTGAGTGAAGAAGAACGATGCTGAAAACAAACTGACAGGTTTAAAAAACTTCTCTGGATAATTAACAGTTAAAACATGAAGCAGTCACATTTTAATGATATTAACAGCTTACCTCTGTGCAGCAGAGGGCTGTTCTCCTTTAAAGTCAATGTAGCGATCGATTGACCGGTCACTCTTAAAGGACACACAGCTGGGCTCAGGTCCAGGTCCAGGTCCAGGTCCAGCAGAGTCTGGTCTCCTATAGATGCTGTTAGACAGAGAGGAAGACCACCAGAGATTGAAATTCTCTTTTTATTCTTCAGACACAGAAGCTGCTGGAGAAACTAGCAGCTATCAACAAGAAAAGGATCAACACACCAGAGTTCAATAAAACATGGAGCTGAATGATTTCAGTCTGTGGATCATCGCTTCATTTTCTCATCAAATATTGAACCAAACCAGAACAAAGTCACTGATTTACTGAATCCTGTCAAACAAGAGGTAAAAAAACAGTCCTTCAAGACACACAGCTGGTTCAGAACCAGGTTCTAGTTCCAGTTCAGCAGAATATGTGGTCTCGTTTATAAAAGTTGTGTACTTACGTCACGGGGCTGAAAAAGGCGTACGCCACTTTCTACACAGAACTTGTGATGTGTAAAAACAAAGCTGAAGGAAGAGCTGAGTGAACTAAACTGTAAGTTAACTCTGACCCATGCCTACACACATTTTGAAGACAGGGAAAACTTCAAATGACAGACTGTGAGCTGGTGAATTGTAGCCACAGAGTAGAAATTAAATTTGAGCCTCTCACACATTTAATTTCCCGTCAGAACGATGCTGAAAACAAACTGATATATATGTTTGACACGCCACACATATAGATATATAAGGTGATATTAACAGCTTACCTCTGTGCAGCAGAGGGCTGTTCTCCTTTAAAGTCAATGAGGCGATGGTTTGACCAGTCACTCTTAAAGGACACACAGCTGGGCTCAGGTCCAGGTCCAGGTCCAGGTCCAGGTCCAGGTCCAGGTCCAGGTCCAGCAGAGTCTGGTCTCTGCTGTTCTGGGCTTTAACACAACACACACAGAGCTTTGAGTGTGAATAATGATGGTGGAGTGATGTGAGTGGTGGACAGGTAGAGATGGTGGTCTCACCTCTGAGCTTCATGCTCCCCACACAGACTGGTTTTAGAGGGAGGGACTCTCTCCTCTCTGTCCTCACACTGATTCATGCTGCTCAGCTCACACACACTGTCGTCTGCAGAGGAAACACAGATCATTCATCTGCACATCAACTCAATATTAACAGGCAACTATTCATTTCAACAGCAGCGGGCGTTGGTGATTAGCTGCAGGGTTGTGGGGCAGTGTGGGATGGTCCCTCCATAGTTTGTGTGATGTAACGTCGTGAACTTTAACCCCCACAGATCCAGAGGGTGACAGTATGCATCTCAAATCAGTCTGTCAAACTGAACAACGCAGGTGACGCTGCTATGTTGCTCTGCTACCAGCAGGCAGGTCCTTCGAGCGATCGATGATCCTCATCGACAAATTAAAAATAATATGAAACAACCAGGATGTGAAGCCGATCATCACATCAGTTTTCAACTGAAGCACAAGACCAAAGTGAGAGAACACAAGTGAAGCATCATGTTAGACTCTATTCTTTGTGTCTCTGCTGATTCATGCTGCTGATCACATCGACAGTTTACATCACTGGCCGCCGCAACGTCACGTCAGGTTGCGTTTGTCCAAAGCTGATCGTGCTTCACCTTTCTAGCTGCAGCTGGCTTGGGTCAGAACCGAGCTGTAAGATGGGTGTGGTCCCACAGTGAGTACTGATGTGGTAATAGTAACGAGTAGTCCTGGGGGAGGACGCGGACGCGTTGACAGGCTGCGTGAGCCTGTCAACGCGTCCAACATGTCCAACATGTCCAACATGTCCAACACGACGATGCGTCTGTGGTTGTCGCAGCTTCAACACATGTTGAACACGGGAAGAGAAGACGCAGCTGTCCTCAGATGCGCCTCTTTGTTCAGGCTTTCTCTGTGTAAAACAAACCTGATCTGTAGTTGGGCTCCTGTTTGAGGAAACGTGTCTGACCCTCAGTCGCTGTATGAACGTTGCTGACTGTTACTGAAGACGTTGTAAACAGGAAAAGGGAGAGTTGCTCTTCCTGTGACGTGTATCTCTAATAAACTTTTATTAAATACACTTACTCTTCTTTGCTTCCTGTTTGAGTAACATGCACCACATAGAAGAACTATGAACCCTCTTAAAAGAAAAAGGAAAAAGACAAATACGGGACACGAACTCATTGAGGGAACAAAAACTGTCCAGCATCAGAACCGATCCACTGCACCAGACCAGAGATGGTGAGCTGTGAATGGCTGTAATTCACTGACAGCCAATTAGATCGCAGCATTTTTTTTGTCCAAGGTGCAGCATGTGACTGTCCCTGTCCATGGTGCTGAACTGCTGCATTAGTCATTTATACTTTGATATGTTAGGGAGGTTAAAACCTGTTCAGGTTGAAATATCTAATGTCTTTATAGAGAAATCTATAAAGGATACCCAAAGTATAGTGTGTGTTATCAGTTTAATGTGTAATATATGAGAGCACTAAAAGTCTTCAGCTGGTTCAGAAAGCTGCAGCTAGAGTCTGAACACATACAAGAACATCTGATCATATTACACTAATCCCAGCCTCACTGCATCGGCTCACAATCAATGTTTTATTAGATCATATTCAAACAACAACATCATCTAAGCTATCAAGCTAACATAAGCTATAAAAGGCTGAATGTGACAGAACGGCATCATAATGAAGTACTGTAGTGCTGCAGAGCAGCCCTGGACTACAACTCTTGTTCTTCTGATGTAAGACAACAGGTTTGTTTGGATACAGACCCCAACGTAGGTCACATCATTGCAATGTAAATAGTTCTTTCAGTGAAAATGAAAAATATGATGCAAATATGAACACTGTCACTCATCATGACTTGTACTGCAATCACATTATCTGTCCAAAATAATGGCAATATGATTTTGATCTTGTGTGGATACTGGAATTGAAAACTTCTACCACAGGGAAGAACAACTGAAAGGAATGAATGGAGCAACAGAATGGTGCTAAACAAACATGACAAACTTTCTACATGAAACCTCCAAAACTGTTATTTCCTTCTCTCTGCTGCCCACCTCTCCTTTTCCATGTCATCAAATGATGAGGCTTGAAACTCCCTCCATGTCATTTCTTTTGTCGTGGCCCTTTCTGTGTATAAGGAGACAACCTTAGCTGGCCATAAATGTACTTTCCTGCCACTGCTGGAAACCCTGTGTGAGTGTGTTTCCTGTTTGGACCCTGCTTCAGAAATGCCACATTGGTCCCCGAGGTTGAGGTTCAGAGAGTTTCCTCTTCTTCTCGGCTTTGTCCTCCACTCGTTCTTTGTCAACTGCAGTTCACGCTGAAAGAAGTCAGTCTGTGCCAACTCTTCAAAGGTCATTCTTGGGTTTGTCAGGGCCTCTGCAGAAGAGGCTTTAAAGACCTTTGTCGAGCAGTAGTGGTATCGTACAGGTCCTTGTTGAAAAAAGTGATGAATCGATGATCCATCCCCTTGGTGCCAGTATTTTGGCTTCCCACAGGAAAGGCATGTTTTAGTCAGTTGGGGTTTTTGTTGCTGCTGTTGCTGCTGTTGCGACTCATAATGTAGGAGAGAGTGTATTTCATTAAAGCTGTAAGCATAACCCACGAAGGACAACATGCTGGCCTTGTTGTGCCCCTCAGTCATGGAAACTCATGCAGCCTCTTCTTTGACTGTGTGCTTGATGAGGTAGATTGTGTAGCCTACATCATTTTCCAAGAGCCACTGGAGGGATTTCCCCTTATATTTTCAAAACTGGAGGATGTATTCCCTCAACACCTCTGTCATTTCTGAGGCATCCCTTCCTCTCTGATGGACCACAGTCAGAGCATTTTGTCTGACTGTGGTCTGCAGCGAAGGGTTGTCTTTGATGAGCTTGGCTTCATCAGTTGGATCCTGACAGAGGTACCCATGAGGTCCCTTGCGGAAAGTAACGTTTACCCTCCCAGGAAAAAAACAGAACTTTTTCTGCATGTTGTCCTGTGTCAAAAGAGGAAACAAAGTCACAATATTAGATGTATATATTAAACGTTTAGGCCTATGTGTTGTTAACCCCTACTTCCTTTTGGTGTAACAATTTTGACCCATTTTGATATTTGAGAACAGTGAAATAACCATAAATGACACGATCTTAACTGAAATGACTCAGAATGCATAAACACGTTTGATCAGCGCTGCTGCTCCTGATTTTAGCATATAAAAGCTGCTGTGAGTCACATTTGACCCATATGTATTGAAACTTATTGTACTGTAAGTGCACCAGAGGCAGTGCCGGCCCAAGCCTTTTGGGGGCCCTAAGCAGAATTTGATTTGGGGCCCCCCTCCCACCACCGCGGAGTCACCTGTGCTTGACAATTATTGACACAAATGTCACACTATAATGTTACATTATAAATCGTATTAATACAGTGACGGATTATGAACTACTGTCCTCCTGGGCACAGATGCATAACGACCCCCCTACCTTATTTGTATGAAAGTGGGTGCAAATGGGGGAAGGGGGGTCTGGGGGCCCTCCCCTAGAAAATTCTGAATTTGGTAGATGTGATTTCCTGTATTCTGGTGCATTTTTGGGATGGCCAGCTGGAGAAGGGCAATACCTCAATTTGTTCAGATTCATGGCCTTTTGCTTTTTGACTTATTGAGGTAGTGACTTCACGCAACGACTTGGGCTTCAGGGCCCCTTGACCTCTTGGGCCCGGTAGGCTCATTCAGTAATCCATCCTTGCTCACATGCCACAAATGTTTTGGGGCTCCTGGCCCCTCTAGACCTCTGGCCCCCTGGGCTTGGTAGACCCCTGTATTAATATAGTTGTTATTTACACCAAATCAGTCACCTTTTAACTTTAAAGGGTACTAAAATCACAAATGTATTTTAAACTTTCATATTCAAAGTGAAGCACTAAGTGTGGTTTACTGAACTTGAATTGAAAAATAACAAAATACAACAGCAGAGATTGCATTTGTTGTAAATAAGTGTGGCCAGGTCATAAATGAGGAGACCGGACACAGTAGAATAATTATTGTGGGTCTTTTATTCTCCGACTGCAATTTATAAAAGAAACAGCATTAACACTGCAATTTTGAGGATTTGAGGTCATCAGTATCAAACAAACAAAATATTTTTCCTCACTGTACGTTACACTGACGGTAAACCTCAGTTAGCTTATGAACTTCAAACACTCATCTCTGTGTCGTAGACATTTGCTCCAGTTAAAAGTGACTCTAGACTTGACCAGACAACAGTGGCTCTTTCTGAATAAATAAACTAAAAAACAGAAAAACAAATACATACATTTTCCCAGCCACATAACTCATAGTCACATTACAGCATATTCTTTAGTTCACAGAAAACATACTGTAAATTACACTAATGAACAAAATACATTTTCAAGTAAACATTCTTACATGAGCTTAAAACACATGTTGTGAATAGTCTTAAACTCACTGGCACTCCTGTGTGCAGCTCGTGCACCAAGTCCCACACCTTGACCTCAATGCGCTCTATCTCCCCTCTAAATTCATCAAACACATAAAAATGGACACAGTTTATGCAAACAGTTATTCTTGTGTTTTATCGATGTTAATAGGGATATTTTTCACACGTGACATCAAAATACACACCTCAGCAGCCCGTCTTTCACTCCCACTACTGCTACTTCCGTGTAACTAACTCTGCACGGGAACGCCGTGATCCCCCATGATCTCCCGCGATCTCGCGCAACCTACCCATGGATCTATTATAGATCCATGAACCTACCGCTGCGCCGCTCTTAAAGTGACAGTGTCACCTAAACAAAAAGAAACTGCTAACACAGTAATAATTCCCTACAGCAGGAGTTCCCAAACTTCAGAGTGCCGTGGCCCACTTTAAAATCTGAAAATCTCTTGCGGCCCACCCAACAACTCTGATCAACACACAAATTCAATTACAATTCCCCCGTCAATAATGAAATGTAAGATACGTTCCGGCTCATAAATAGGTCAGATAAATGAAGAATAACACGTAATTTAAATCACATGTTTTTGTTTTATTAGTTATGATTACTTTTTTAAATTAAAATATTTAACCATAAATATTTAATGGTAACTTAAAACTTAATTACAAAATAGAAAATGACCTCTCGCGGCCTACCTGCAGTACCTTCGCGGCCCACCAGGGGGCCACGGCCCACACTTTGGGAATCACTGGCCTACAGAATAATAAAACGCTGTCTTAACAGTCTGAAAACAGTCTTGGTCTCTTGTTCACCTGGCTACACAAGCAAAAAATAAATAAATAAATTTTTTAAAAATCTAATTTTTTTTCTTGATTGGCAGCCGCTTAGTTCGCTTATGCCTCGTGCGGCTCTGGTACAGACCACCAGTCCAGCTGAGACCATAACAAGACAAACTGCTCAGAGAGAGAGACAGAAACCAGCCTGGACCAAAGACTATGTGTTGAAATAGCTCCAAGCTTAAAGCAAGTTCTTACTTTGAGAAACGAGTGTCGGACAGTCACACCACATGAGTTTTGTTGTGTTTGGTTGAAAATTCTAAAAAAAATGAGTGATGAACTGTTTAAATGTTGAGTATGTTGACATAAAGCATAATCTTCTGCACAATATTGAGAGGGTTTTTGACAAATATATTTTATATTTATACATGTTTGACACTGAAGACAGCAAAATTGCCATGTCACGTCACACACCCATGTATACAGCATTTGTTTATGTTTGGGAATACCTGACGTACGGTACAGTCACTTTTCTAAGTGTGGTATATAGAAAGATATGACTTCAGTTTACATTAACACTGTTACAGCTGTAATATTACATTAACAAACCGAATAGAACAAGCTGGGAAATGTTGAACATTAAGTTATGTGGTAATGTAACCTTACAGAAGAAGAGAAATGTTTACTACTGCTGCTAAAAGTTGCTCATATGGAGAAGTAGTATTTCTATGAGTAACGGGAGTTGTTGTGTTTACAGACACAGACAGGAACGGTAATATTGAGACACTACACTGTATGGCCAGTGAGCGGCGCTGTAAGATTGTGATAGTGGATTAAGACTGAATAGAGAAGCATGAAGAAGAGTTCAGGAAGCGATGTTACGAGACGCACATGTACCCTGCTACTGAGAGTTCAGTAAAGTTACTAAACTGTTCGTCTGGCTCCTCTATTTTACTCACCTACACCACACACCTTATGACCCTCAGACAAATGGCTTGGTGGAGAAGCTTAATGGCACCATTCAGAGGTACAATGCATATTATTATATTGGCAGGTAATCATACACCTATGACATGAATGGTATAGACTCAGTTGGTGAAATGAAATGGCTGCTGTTTTGTGGACTAATATGCACAATTGTCAGGGCTCTCAACAAACTGGCCCATAAGCACCCCAAAACATGGGACCATTACCTGCAGGCCACAATGTTTGGCTTGCACTCAAAGAAGCCCCTGACGACACACTACAGCCCGTACTTTTTTTGAAAAAAAGAAAAATGGCCTTGGATATGCTGGGACCCTTCACAATTGTGTCAACACACTATACAGAGCCAGAGGAGAGAATACCAGCTAAGCTCCTCAAAGGTAGCAGCTCTCCTCTGGCTTGCCCCCCCACACAACCACCACCCAGCCCCACCAGAACCACCAGCCACACACAACCACCACCCAGCCCCACCAGAACCACCAGCCACACACAACCACCATCCAGCCCCACCAGAACCACCAGCCACACACAACCACCACCCAGCCCCACCAGAACCACCAGCCACACACAACCACCACCCAGCCCCACCAGAACCACCAGCCACACACAACCACCATCCAGCCCCACCAGAACCACCAGCCCCACCAGCCACACACAACCACCATCCAGCCCCACCAGAACCACCAGCCACACACAACCACCATCCAGCCCCACCAGCCCTGCCATTCAACATCCTCGAACTGACCACCTTCCTTCTCCCATCAAAGAACCCTGTGACCCTCCAGCAGCCACGTTACCGGAGAGTCAACCCATCCACAATGGTACATCCTGTTCAGTAATGTGACATGGTATAATAACACTATATATGCTTTGAAATTACTGTAATGTTTTAAATTTCCAGCACTCAAGAATATATGGAGGAGCAGAGTGGAGATCCTGTAGGCTAAAGTGGGGCCTTATAGCCTTTTTACTGCTGATCTCCAGAGCCTGATATGCAAGTTAATAATTTAAATATTATCTATGCAGATTTTGAATGGATATCTTGAACTGGTGTCCAAAATTGTTCCCACAAAGGTCCGAGTCATTGACTCTTATGAAATGACATCTATGTGGAGTGGCACGTCAAGGTGGACGAGAATGGTGAGAAGAAAGGTTGTTTTCAAAGGTGTTCACTACAGTTACACATCTTAAATCTGAAATTCTCACTTGATGTATTGGAGTGGGACATTCTGATCGGATCGACATTGGTCTTTGGTCATCAGTGCACTTTGATGACTGTCATTTATGCAACTATTGCACAAATCAATTCTTGTGCATTGAGGTATCCTATCTGTAAAAGGCCACGTATCCAAAGGAGGGACGATCTTTGCTGACCCCTTTGGAGCCACTCCCACTCAATGAAACTGTGCAGAGATTCAACAAGGTCAGAAAATCCAGGATTTATTATGTATTTCATTTAAGTATTTTAAACTAACAGTTTTCTTCCTTTTTTGCTTTCGGGCCTTCATGCGGAAGAAAAAGATTTCATTTTTCAAGGTGGACATACGAGACAGTGAAGTAAGACCATGTACCCTATGAAGCATTTTAAATGTGCAAACTGAGTCTCACTGACAGTAACCTGTGTTTTATGATTGCAGAGCTACTGCTGAAGAACCAAGTGGTTGATTTTCCAGTAGATGAGGTGGGAATCAACCACATTCCTAGAGAATTGGTCCTGACACTAATGGATCAATCTGGTAAGCTTCAATCTATTTATCAACCTAACTGAAAAATCTGCAAACACCAGTGTGAAATTGAAATATCTCTTAATAGACAACATGGCACATTTGTGCCACTTCTGTGGGAGAAGGGACCCTTCAGAGACACCTGTGGATAACTGGGTAGGAAGACTTTTAAGTTCTTTACATGAAGTGTGGATGTCCTGTTTCTAAAAATCTCATTTACATATCTTCTTTCAGATTGAATACACAGCAAGTCTCTCATGGTTCCACTGGGTGTGTGCAGGGAAACCCAGCTTGGAACATGAGTTTGTGTGTCCTGCCTGCACGTGACACCGAGTCTGAGCGCTGCCTCAAGTGACATCCCCTCATGAGCTTGCCGCCACCACAACCCGACCCAGAAAAGCTGAAAATGGATGGATTGTCAAACCCTTGAGCCCTCATGGATCTTTGCCCTCTTGCTTTTACTTTCTCCATATATCTGTACTTTTGTTACTCACAATCTTTGTATATTCTAATAAACGTTGCTAATCTTTCATGGCCTGTCTGAGACATATTTGATTTTGGCCTGTGCTGAATAAAAAATTTGCAGTTTGATGCCTATGTATTCTTGCCAGGGTCTGTGGACCACAGTTTTTGGTCTTATTATTTTGGGGGTTCTTCGAACTGTACTATATCCAGATGATTGCATCAAGAATGTGTGACAACACAATAAGTTTTTAATTGACTGTTTCCAACTGGCAGCTTATTCGTGTTAGAAATCATGACAGTAGCAAAGTGGTGCATAGACACTGTGGTCACAAGTTGATCTGGCCACCTTCTGCATCCAGGAGGTGGCTGTGAGGAGTGAGAGAGGCTATGCTGCAGACTGTCTCTGGTCTGTCTGGTGTAGTGGATCGGTTCTGATGCTGGACAGTTTTTTGTTCCCTCAATGAGTTCGTGTCCCGTATTTGTCTTTTTCCTTTTTCTTTTAAGAGGGTTCATAGTTCTTCTATGTGGTGCATGTTACTCAAACAGGAAGCAAGGACGAGTAAGTGTATTAAATAAAAGTTTATTAGAGATACACGTCACAGGAAGAGCAACTCTCCCTTTTCCTGTTTACAACGTCTTCAGTAACAGTCAGCAACGTTCATACAGCGACTGAGGGTCAGACACGTTTCCTCAAACAGGAGCCCAACTACAGATCAGGTTTGTTTTACACAGAGAAAGCCTGAACAAAGAGGCGCATCTGAGGACAGCTACGTCTTCTCTTCCCGTGTTCAACATGTGTTGAAGCTGCGACAACCACAGACGCATTCGGCTGAACGGCGGCAGTTAACATAGTCCCGTGTTGATCCAGAACACCGGCTAGTGGGTCTACACAGTCAGGACAGCTGACGATAAACTGACTCCACTTATACTCTGGACTCAACATGGCGGACACTTGTAATGGTGGCTGGTTTAAAGTTACAGGCTGTGTCCAAATTCAGGGGCTGCAGCCCACGAAGGGCGCATTTGAAGGCCAATTACGTCACAACGCTGCGCGAAGGCTGTCCAAATTCGAAGGCTGCTCCACATGCAGCCCACAAATGCAGCCTTCCCCACCCTCGTTTAGGAGGACGCACCGCTACTGTCCTTCGCGGCCTCACATATCCCAAGATCCTTTGCGCACCGCTGCTCAGTCCCGAAACAGAAGAGGAAGCAAGAGAAAATGGCGACATCAAGTGGCGCAGACATGACATTTAAATTTAAGTAATGGGTTTATACTCGGTTCTAACTCATTTGAACATCCAACGCCAGATATGTTAAACTTCAAGAGACTATAAAACCTCCAAAGTTTAACTTTCAGTTAAAATACGTGACGCTGGTACTGCTATGGTAAATATAGTTGTTATTCACCAATGGGTTAATGTTTATTTGTAATGTTGATAATTCAATTTAGATTTGACACATTGTACACACATAAATAAATGTACACGTTTGATAGATTTGAACCAAAACAAACTTTAATGCATGAACACCTGGTGACGCAACCAGGAAATACTCCGAAGGCTGGACCGTCCCATTTAACAACGGTGGACGCGGCCTTCAAGGTCTCTCCGAAGGACCCGGCCTCCGTGGGCCGCAAAGGCCGCGTCCTTGAAGGCTGCAGCCCCTGAATTTGGACACAGCCACAGTGAGTTAGTAGAAATGAAGATGGAGGCACATTGTTGTGTTTCTACTGTCACTACACTGAGCACACTTTGTGTTCACGAGTCAAACATTTCAAAAGTCTTCATTACCTTCAGCTGGAGCTTCACACGGACACAACTGTCAGTCTGCGACACACCGAGCACACAAAGTGAAAGTTAACGGGACACCGGATGTAAAGCGAGTCCGCACTTTGTTTCGCGGTGCGCTTGTATGCTAGGCATTACGGTACGAGCGACGAGGAACCAATTTCAAAATAAAAGCGATGTTGTGGTGAATATGTTTTCACATTGATTCATTATTGACAGACTGAATGAATGAATGTGAACACATGTTCACCACAACATCGAGCTTTACCGCAGTAGATTACACAGGAAGTGACAGAAACACTCACTTCCTGTTAGATGTGACTGATTGATTTAAATGTGATCAGACACATTGATCAGTGTGTACAGTGTTCACTTGTTGTTCATTGTGACACCACAGACTGTTAAAACTCTACACACAGCTGTGATTTGTGTTCACGGATCATTTTACATCACTTCTCACATAAATCAGCTTCATCTCAGTTTGCTGCTGTTTCTAATGATGTGAGCAGACCCGTCCCTCTCACACTACATTAATACATCAATACATTCAAAGTCAAACACACAACACAAGTTTTCATTATTGATTTGTCACATATTGATACTGTCGGGGCTTCTCCTCTGAATCCTCACATCCCACTGACCACAAGTTTGACTGCTGTTAAATCTTTTACAGGCCGATTTAAACGAGTCACATGTTAATAATTATTATTGTTCTGTTTATAATATGAATGTGAGATATTTAGTCTTCTGTTGACACAATAAACCTTCAACATCACACACATCACATCAAAATCTCTCCAACTCAGCAGAAATACAAAGTTTCTATAAAACGTCATGTAGTTGAGTCCACGTCTGAACCAATCAGCTGTTAGATCAGGAGACAGACAGGTGTTTCCCATCATGCCATGGGGTCCTGCAGTCTGTGGAGAGCAGCTGGAGTTGGACACAAATCTAACCAGCATGCATTGTGCTGCAATCGCTGCTGATGGGTTCTGTGCAGGACCGGCTCATCTGGACCGAGCCTGTTTTCATCCCTGAAACCAGAAGTGACCTTTGTTTCCATGGCTGAATAAAGTGAATTAACACACTGACCTTAAAGGAGCTTTACTGTGTTTATATGTGGCGGACCCTGCCACCTTTCTCGCTTCAAACAGTGTTGTGGGACCTTGTTTTCCTCTGAGAGCAGCTGGTTTATTCACTGATGGAAACACTTTGTATTATTAGCTCATTAATATTGTAAATATCAAAGTGTCACTTTGAATTTCTTCTATAAAACTACACAGAGCTGCTTTAAGATGTTCATTAAAACAAATGCAGAATCAGGTCATACAAGACATTTGAAGATGAAAGCAGACTTTTTGTCTCCGATACAAAGAATATAAAACACTTTGTCACTTTGTTTGTGCAGAAATATTTCATTAAAGCAGGTAAAGAAAGTGTTCACATCAGTCACACAGGACACATTTAAACACATTAAAGGAGAACAGCAGGAGCAGGTAGTGAATCAGGCCTGACTCCAGAAAGTGTCCGTCCTTACATCCTCTGATAAACATGTCTGAAGGCCACAGGGACAAACGTCTTCCCGTAGGCCTCCGTGTTTTCCTCCCGCGTAGCTGCTCCGATTGGACGGCCACATTCCAGCTCCACCTGTTGGGGAACTTACCTGGTGATCATGTGGGTTTGATTGGAGCAGAGCAGAGACGCTGCCCCCTGCAGGCTGCTCTGAGTCACTGGCTTCACACTGACTTCAGTCTAATACAACAGGTGGAGATCAAAGTACAGTGGTGAGTGTTGTTCTATCAGTTATCATGTGCTGGAGTTTTATTAGAGTTCACACACAAGAATTCAACCAGCTGCAGCTTCATTAACATTCAGACACATTCAGTAAATGTAAAGAGAGCAGGTCTGTCTCAGTCTGTGCTCTGGGATTCAGTCCTACACTATGTGGACAAAAGTATGTGGACAGCTCAGCATTCATCTCTATTTACTTTGTATAGTACTTTATACTCAAACAGCTGCTTCACAAACACACATATGTACTGAAGTGCTTCATGCAGCATTAATAGGGAGTTTTGGGTTAAATTTGGCTGTCGATAATAATTAATGATCATCAGGGATAATTATTAATTATGATAAATAATAAGATCCAATTTTCATTCGATCACCTCGGGGCACCACCCTTGAAGAAGGGAAAAGAGCCAATTCACCAAATCAGTCTCAGAAAAAGGTACTAAACTGTTAGTTTGTAAGTCTGATTAATAATTAATTAAAAACTACAACCAAAATGACCATAACAGCTGTAGCGGTCGAAGCACTTTGGATCCTTGACAGAGTCGACAACATGAAGATGAAAACACACTAACTAACATGTACTATATACAGGTGTGTGTGTGTGTGTGTGACCTGATGCCAGGTTATAGAAGATGGTTAGCTGCATGTAAAGACTCTGAGTCTGTGTGAAGCATCATTCAACTAACGTCAAATTAGCTGTGTAGCAAAGCAAACTACCAACAACCTGACCTGAGATCACAATAACACCAACAGTGAACAAACACACAGACTGAACAGATGTGAGGGCGACAGGTCAAGGAGCAGATGTTCATACGTGGAGTAGAAGATCTTCAAGCTCAAAGGATTGCACATGAGCAGGTCAGCATCTACAGCAGAACATTACTGGTGCTGTTTCCTGATAAACACCTACAACTGTTTGTGTTTGTACAGTATATTGATCATGTAACTTGGACACACAATAATCAGAATCACAGTTTTTCACCATTTGAATTTGTGTTTTGGTGCATGACAATAAACACAGTCAGTAGAAACATGTAAAGAAAGATAAAGGGCTGCTACTTCAAAACAATGTTATATAAACTGGGACATCTGTCCAGTTTTGTCCAGGACTGTCTAAAGCATTGACCATTGAAAGTGTAAATGTTCACAGTAATGCTGAGGACAGTCGAGCTCTGCTCCATAAAAATATCTCATCATGTTGCTCATCTGTTGCTTTACAGGCAGAATTTTACAATCTATAATTATAATATTTTACAAAGGAAAGGCTTTGATGCTTCCTCTTTTTGGGATTGGAGAGATTTATTAGAGAGAGATGAGAGTGTGTTGGCAACGATGTAGAACGTTGATATTTACCAATAATGTAAAATGATATTTCTAGCTGTTTCAGTATTGAGGTACAGTCAGACTACATTCATAACTTTGCATGGACATACTAACCTAACAAAGCTGTTATTGTGAATCAGGTGAGGGTTTCCCGTCTCACTCACCTGCACAGCAGCAGAGGGCAGAGAGAGAGAGACGCTGTCACAAGAGACCTGATCACACAACAAATGACTGTAGAGACATTTTCTACATTTCCTCTGATGAGCTGTTGCTCTCTGCTGCTCTGTCTTGTGGGTCTGTCAGTGACATCTCACGCTGTCGCGTTATCAATGATGATGTTTTGTCACTGCATCAGAAAATGGATGTGGCTTGAGATCTTGTAAAAAGTAGCAGGTAAGTCTCTGGTCAATGCGTGGGAGTCGGCAGTCTGGACAGTTATCATGCAGTTTAGCTACAGTAGCTACATATGAAAGTGTATAAAGAAGTGTGTGCAGTCATTACAGTAAGTACTTAGTAATGAACATTTATAACATTTTGAAGACATTATTCTAAGCTCAGCGTTCTTCATCATTTTACACATAATGACGGTTAATTGTTGTGTTGTTGTGAAAATTGATAATATATAAGAAAAAGTGAGCTGTTTTATTTTGGATGATTAAAAACCCACTTCAGATCACAACCCTGGCTCCATTAGACAGCAGGGATTTTCTATTCATCCAGCGCCCAATAAAATTCAGATTTTAATGATAGAAGTGAATTTGAAAAGTGTCAGCTGAACACCATGAATCGTTATGGTATCATTAAAGTGTCAAGGTAAACTCAGGCAGGTAAACTGCAGTGTGGGAGTCAGATACTGAGAGTCTTTGAGAAAGAGTCATTTATTGATGAACATGCAACAATATATATATATATATATATATAATAATATAACAGAGAGAGAAACCTATTAATATATGTCATAAGGTCAGGTGGTCCTCTCACAAACCATGGATGCACAACATCTTCATCTTCACTGATCTTCACTGAGAGACGAACAAATGTTTCTCAGAGATCAACAAAGTGTTTGTTTTAGTTAAGGTGGTATTTCTTTTCTTTTCTTTCACTTGAATTCCTCCAGATGTCCATCGTTCCCATTTCTTCTGAGGACAGCTTTACTCATTCTGACGTGTGTTTTTCATTTCCTTTTAAACTGGTTGTATAGACAGTGGTTCATGACTATGTTGAAGTCCCCCCACAAATTAAAATACCTTCTGGTTCTGTTGCTGTAACATTAAATAAGGATTTGAAGAAGTGCTTGTTGCTTTCTGGAGGTGCATGTACATTTATCAACGTGACAGGTTCAGTCTCTAGTTTTCCCTTGACTAGTTCACATCTTCCCTCTTCATCCTTCATTTCCTTTTCACTAACAAATGTAGTTGTATTTGTCAGTATTTGAAATATATAAATTTTCATATATGGATGTCACTGATGTATCAATACGTTTATTGATTGATATCCTATATATTTTGAGTATATATTTCTTTTTGAACAGTCGATTCCCTGTGACTGGTGTAACAGAGTTAAAATGCACTTCATTCATTCTGATTTCCATTTTGTATTTGTGAATTGTATTAATCATTAATGACTCTAATGAGTATGGGTGTTTTGATCGCATTGAGTTACTTTAATTTAACATTATTTTATTAATGTTTCCTGTGTCATTTCTTGCCACACGTCATCTTTTCTGAACCTCCTCAGCTTCCGTTGTCCCGACTGACCCTCACAGTGCCGCCTTGCATTGCTCGGGGTGAGTTGTGTGGAAAAATGCTGCTATTGAACCGTTTATGTTTAAACTTTAATGTATATTGGTGACTGTTAAAACTATTAAAGCTGCAGTTGGTAATGTTGGACAGCTAGCAAGATTTGAAAGTGGCACCTCCTCTAAGCTCCACCCCCTCCTCCCCCTCTCGTCAGTGCTCCGTCCAAAGCCACGCCCCGACTATGGCTGTGCAATATGATCAAAATGTCATATCCTATAACCTCTTCAATAATCAAGAAGCCCCCGGCTGCAGTACGCAGATCGGGGAGTGGCTTAATGTGGGCGGAGCTACACGTTTGACTCCGCCCACTTGCCCCCACATTAAACCGCTGAAGAAGAAGAAGAATGTGTGTCTGAGAGAGAAGAAGCAGACAGTACAGTTCATACATTTGGCAAAATGGAGGTAAGAACATTCTACTTTACAATATTTCAATTCAGACAAGGAAGGAAGTAACATCATTTTATTTTAAAACAAGTTATGCTCTGTATGTATTTGCATTCTACACCTTGATGATACACCAAGTTATGAGCTTTGTCATTAGTTATTAGCTTTTGCTAATTATCTTACGGCATGGCTGGACTGGTAATCTGGTATACAGAGCATTTTCCCGGTAGGCCGACATACTTTTGGGGGGAAAATGTTATGCAGAGTTTTCACGTGCATTTCATGAATATAAACCTGGACTTCAAATCTCCTTTTCTGAGTTTTAGATTAATATTTATATCCGACTTATTTGTCAGTGTTTTGTTATGTTTTTGTGATAGTTATTACATGCTAACTAGCAACCTAAAGTAAAGCAGGTGTAACAGTAAATGCTGTGATTTAAGCAGATTTAAAAAGCTGCCATTCACAAGCATTAGACAATCTAATAGCCTATCATCTGAATAATCTGCAGGAAAGATCAACTGATGTTTAATTAATGAAATATTGTGTTGCTTGTGCTGGTTGAATAAAACAGAAGATCAGGATATGGAATAACAATCAAATGGTAAATCACATTAGTAGGCTAGTATATAAAAAGATCTGATCAATTGTATTGGGCCGGTCTGGGCCAAAAATGCCAGGGATGACTTTTTGTCTCAGTCCAGCTCCAGCTGTCATGTTAGCAGACGTCAGCCGCTCTTCCTTGTTGAGGAAGTACCTGTTAGCATCCATGACATGACATGAACATATGGTTGACAACCATATAAAAGGCCATTCCTCACTAAAACACAAAAGTGCGTATCTTACATATTACACAAATGAATGAATTAGTATTTTTTCACAAATATGAATCTTGTTCCCTTCATTCCTCTCTTACAGAATTCACAATGATCAAGTGTGGCTTAAGTTGTCGGACGACAGCACATTTTCATTGCTGCTATTGTGCAGCAACAATTATAAATAGATTGCACTTCATAAGGCATTTACAAATACACCAGGAGGAGGAGCATGCTGCAGCCCCCACACAGCACCCATTGGCCCCCGCTCAGCATCAGAGGCCCCCACACATCACCCATTGGCCCCCACACAGCACCCATTGACCCCCACACAGCCCTCTGTGGCCCCCACACATGACCCATTGGCCCCCGCTCAGCATCCAGAGGCCCCCACACAGCACCCATTGGCCCCCGCTCAGCATCCAGAGGCCCCCACACAGCACCCATTGGCCCCCGCTCAGCATAAATTCACTTGTCCTCACTGCAAGGTGAAGTTAAACAAAAAAAAATTCAAAACACACTGCAAGAGGAAGCATACCCACCACTTTGAGACTGTGTCGAAGGACAGATTTTTGGCCTGTCAGTGTGTCGATGGTAAACATGGTGTGTTTGCAGTTGAGAAATCTTTTTGTGGTCCAGCAACACTCATACATGTGATCAAGAATACTTGGGGGCCAACACAGAAGGTGTTGTGTGAGGTCGACCAGTGTCGTCTGAACGCTGACTTTGCTCGAAGGAGCGGGATGTTGCCTTTCAAGTGCCACCACATACAATCTTTATTGTATTGCCCACGCACTGACGGTCAAACCGTGACACTAACAGAGGAGGCCTTGGAAACAATGGTGGACAATAAATGGTTTGGTGAGGAGCGTAAAGCCAGCCTCTTGCGTTGGCAACAAAATGCTGATGCAGAGGGTGTGCCTCTGTCTGTGCACCTGACTGTGGGTGGTCCACCATCCAAATTTCATATCTCTGTTTATGTAACAAAGATAACCTATTATAGTAGGTTGGGAAGAGTGATTGTGTTGTATGACACAAAGCAAAACAACTGGCATTGTCTCTGCTCTAAACAGAAACAGTCTTGCATACACAAAGCTGTTGCTAAATGGCATCTGTTTGTCACAAAGAGGGAGCTATTTAGGAAGGTGAAGAGCACACAGGCAGAGACACTCAATCCAACCCAGACCACCACAGATCAAAATGTAAGTGAGTCTAAAGAGGACAGTTATCCACCAGATGACAGACGAATCGCAAGGATGCTTAATTACCTCCTCACCAACAAAAAGCTCCCTGCAGATTTACCCCAGGCTCTCATAGAGCAGTCGAGAGAGGGAAGAACAAAGAAGAACTGTGTTTTTAGGAATATCAACATACAGGAAATCATGCCTGAACTGTGGCATGATTTACAGATACCAGGAGTGGGAGGAGGGTATCCACAACTTCGATGACCGCATCATCCTGTCTCTGCACTTGTGTCTGATGGTCAGGAATGCACTACAGGTGAGTGCATATAATTCAATAATGTATTGTGCTCGCTGAAAGGTTGATTGATTTTCTCTATTATGTGATAGATTTTAATTTCTTTACATCCTTTTTTGAGCGACCCAACTTCTAAACTTAAGTTATTATAATAATAATAATAATAATAATAAATAATAATAATATATTATCCTTGCTTATTCCTCCTTTATTATAATTTATTCATTACAGATCATTACTGTAAAACAAATGGTGATTGAAGATGCAACTCTAACAAAATATATAACTTACATTTTGAAACATTGGAATACTCCTGTTTCTCATCATTTTCCAGACCCATACAGCTATCAGCAAAGTGATCGAAATAATAGAGACAACAGAGAAGGTGTCCTTTCCGAACAAGGAGAGAGTTCTTCAGGCACACCTTCATTTTGAGGCCCTTACCAACCATGACTACACTTACAGTTGTGTGTCATGTGGATACAGCCCAGCGGTTGTTGTGATGGATCTTCACAAGAAAGGCGTTTTCAATATGCCAGGTGAGTTTGATAAGCTGTTTTTTCACATATTTTAGCTTCATTGTTTGTACAGCACCTCATCTCTCTCTGAATTTTAGTAAGTGTAACATCATATTAACCATGCCCTTGAATAACACTGCATCAACTGTTGTGCTCAGAGTGTTTTTAGTAATTGAGCTATGAATAACAAACTACTGTTTTAACAGTGAGAGAAATCCCAAGTCCACCTGAAAATTACGATGGTCATGTGGACATAAACAACCTCTGGGACGCTGTGGCCACAGAAATGATCCGTCGTGGATTAATTCCATGTAAGTCTTGTGAAAAGACAGAACAGCTTAAGAACAGTGCGAGAGAGAGTAAAGTATAATAATATGTGGTTAATTTTTGTGATAATAATAGCTAATACTCATCACGTTTGTTCACAAAGGTGGTCGGAAGAACCCTTTTGTTGTGTTACCATCACTGGGCCCCCTGGATTGGGCCACACACCCGGAGGTCTAATTCAGTCTTAAACACAGAATTTGAAAAAATGCAAAGCCCCAAAATGTCAAATGATGGGGATAATGAAAACCTTAATGACGATGAGAAAATTAATGAGGAGCGGCTCACGGATGAGCTTGTGAACTTGAAGGTGAATTAGTTGATGAAATATGCAAAATCCACTTTTTTGTGCTAGCAAAAATTATGTCTATGCTTTATTAACAATATCAACTTCATTGCATTTTCACAACAGGTAGAGGAGGTCAGGGCACTGTGCAAACAGTGTGGTGTGGACGACAAAGGGTCCAAGGTGGATCTTGTCATGAGACTGTCTGAGAAAATGTCTAATAGAGTCACCTACAACAAGCTGTTTGAGAAGATGTGGGGTGCCTCTGGTAAGTGAAATGATATGGACTGTTGACGATTATTCCACTTTGTTATATGTTGTTGTGTTAAAGAAAGTACAGTATCATTATGTAGTTATGTAGGTTAGCTATACATGCTCCTGATGTCAGTTATTACTGTTTTCTTCTGTTGTTTCACAGCTGGTTGGGCAGTTATCACCTGTCCATGTGGGGTTGTGTATTCAGTCAAATTCAACCTTAGAGCAGAGAGTCCACGTGACTTTGTGGATCTCTTGCTGTCCTGGAAACACTTTCCCAATGTGTCAGTGTACGATTATGCCGGGGGGCTGGCACCGCACGCCAACCGCAGGCAGCCAGGAATCTTTGCCCCTTTTCAAGGAAGGTTACTGGACCCCACCCCAGAGAACGTTAAGCAGGCCTCAGAGGGCAAGGTTCATGTCAACATGCCTTGGCTGAAGCTTCTGACGATGCCAGCTGACAAAGATGGTCACCCTCTCACTGGGTCCTCACAGCAGTGGCGTATCCAGGACATTTTTACTGGGGTGGCCAAGAAGGGACACAAAGCTAGTGTGGGGTGGCCATGGCATAGCCAAGTTTAATACCACGTACGCAGCTGACCGCGGTTCGAATCCCGGCTGGACGTCCTTTGCTGCATGTCACATCCCCTCTCTCTCCCATGATTTCCTGTCCTGAACTGTCAAATAAAGGTGTCTATGCTGGTAAAAAAAATCTTTTTAAAAAAAGTCATTTTTTAAAATTCCATTTCCACCTATCACAGTCCTCAGGAATCTCTGGTTATTTTAACATGTCTATTTTTAATCAGTAATTATGTTCAGGATAGGGTACACATTTTCTAAAAGCCATTTCCTTGGAGTGGATTAAAGTCCTCATCTCTTCACAAGTTAGATTAGGGTAGCAAAATTCAACTGCTCTTAACTCATCCTGTAGAATAACATGAATCAGTCATCAGCTCATCATCTGTGTCACCTGTACTGTTACCTGTGTTTGCTTTACTAATTGAGGCGCCATCTTGTGGTTACATAAAAACACAGCAATCCCGGCAACAGAACAAACCAAAAACTTCAAATCAAAGCTTAATACTTAAAGATAGGCCTTATTAAAAAGTTTATCTGTGAGCAAAAGATAAACTAAGCTTGTAAGGAAAAAACAGAAATATTTGTTGTTCTTTACATGCTTAGTTTATGTTATTATTTAGCTTAGATATCATTTGTTGGAGATACTGGAATTTGATTTTTTTTGGTTTGAGCAGATTCTTTTAAATAACCTGTTTTACTCACTGTCAACAGACCAACATGAATGTTTTCATAGTGAATGTATGCTGTCATTAAATCACCAAGGTCTGAAGAAGACAGATTGCAGGAAAGAAAAAGGCGACGAGAGCACAAAGGACAACAGGTGAGAGGTCATGTGATTAATTAGTCTTGTAGTCAAACTATTGCTGCAGACTAAAGCACAATCCCTCCACTTATTTCAGGATCTGGAAGTGGTCCCTCCAAAAAAGTTCAGGCATTCAGAATCTGTCTCCGAAGCATCAGGTATTGTTCAAAGCAGTATTATTGTACACACATCCATCAAGGTTGTAGAGGTGGGATGTCACAGAGCTGGTTTCGCAGTCATTTCTCCATTTTCATTAAACCAGTATACTTAAAACCAGCTACTGGTCTTTTTTACATCTTGCATTGTTATTGTGCCTAGAAGAACTACAGTCTGTTTCCTTTCTAGAGGAAGCTGAGAACTTACCAGAACTGGGACCGGGGAACGGGGTATGTTGCCTGCTGTGGGCTTTTCTTATTTCACTGTTTTCTGCCTTCTCCAACCTTTATTTTAATAATTGTTTTCTTTATTTTTGATTAGGAGGATGCCTTGCTTAGGGACACCACTGAGGCAGCAAGGTGCTGTGGCAGAGAATCATTCAAGGGAAAACTTTCCCTTCCCCAAGTCATCACCATGGACAAGGAAGATCGCTTGAGGGCAGTGGAACGGCTACGGATGTCTATGAGGGGCCAAACAAGACATAATTCATTCTGGCCTGCTCACACACACACATTCTACTTCCACACACATACATTCTACTTCCACACACGTATATTTTTTCATTTTTCATGTAAAGGAAAATATATGTGTCTATATATGTCTGAAGAAAATATATGAATGTAAAAGAAGAATATGTGTGTGTGAGAGAAAGTATAGTGGAAAAGGAAGTAGTTTAGTGGAAAAGTGCTGTGATTGGCTGTTCGGGTGGGACTGGGTGGGACTCCCTGAAAACTACTTTTGTGAAGGGACGACATTTTTCCTCTGGTGCTTTACTGTTTATTTTTCATGTTAGCCTGTTGAGCCTGGCAGCAGCACTGTCTGTGGCTAACCTGGCTAATTTAGCATCGCTGGACCTATGAAGTATTTAAAAATGTTACTGAGGGACAGCTAAAGGAGGATGAGGTGGTGTGTAAATGACTGTATGAGTTTTAAGTTACGTGAACATGACATGAGCAGTAGAGGTATATAAGTTATATAATTTAGAGCTGCAGCTAACGTAAGTTACTGTGCATGGCATCGCAGACAGCTAAGCCGTTAGCCTCGCTGTGTCTCTGCCAGGCGCAACACTAAAGCAGCCTCCTGTAAGTCAGTCAACAGGTTTTACATTTTATCATCTGTTAGTCAAACAGTGATGACTCCTGAAGCACGTTTTATGATGAATGCAGGACATGAATCCATCACTACCCTCAGAATATCAGTATTGCATTTGACAGTGGATTATTGATTAAGCTAAATATCCCACTGAGCTTCGATGACGTCATTCTGCATAATAATTAGCCATGTGCTTCTGTTTGTTTGAACACTGGACAGATGAAGAAAGATACATTTGCCTCAAATTAGATTCATTTCAGATCATTTTCTGTTTTCTCCAGCACATCAGAATGAATTGTAAATAAAGGGCAATATAATTGGCTAAATGTAAATTTGCCTCTGTCCTCCATCAGCCATCTGACCATGGCAACAGGGAGTGATGGGGCTGGGCTAGTTGAGTACAAGTGAGCAGGTAAGTCATGGTCAGATGGCTGATGATGGACATAAGCAGCCACAGTGATTAAGACATCTACTCTAATGTAAATGAGGTGCTTGGGTGCATAAAAAAGAATCAAAATAGACCTTGTTGTAAAAAAATCCCCCTGCAGAGGCCAGTTTCAACCAAAATGTTATTATGGGGGGTCTGTGTATTTTTCTGCTTGTCCCTACTGTCAACAGCTCCAAGTCTCCCCTGTTGCTGTCATGTTGTCCTGAATTGCATTATAAACAACCCAGAGCATCACTAGGAGAGTGTCAGTCACAACACAGACCACAGTCTAAAGCAAATGCTCTATTTAATCGATCTCTTCCTCCATACTGGCAAACAATGATTTGTAATCATTTGTTTGCAAACTGTTTGCAGCTGTTGCATTTATTTGAGATGATTTTGGAGTAAACTGTAACTGTTCTGCACACAGGCCAACATACCACTACAAGACCGACCCTGCAGACACCACCACATCTTTGACAGACAGAGCTGACAAACATGTTGTGAGTTTCCAAATATCCCTTAATTTCTGTATATATATATTTATTAGTTGCCTGTTTATTCGCTTAAACTAACACAGTCTGGTTCAGTGTTTGAACTCTCTCTGTAATATTACTTTCAGGCTCAGTGGCAGTCAGTCCTGTCTCTCCGACAGTCTTAAGTGATGTGGAGATGCTCAGCCATCACTACTGAGGCCTTCAACAGTGTAATCCTGTGATTGTGCATAAAAGCATGGTAGGTGCAACTACTGACAATATTCAAAGAAACAGAGAACACGGCCATGTTCAAATCAAACAGGAATAATACTTTTAGTGCTCAAAATAATTCACACGCCTACACTAAAATAAACATACTAATAAATGTTTCCAAATGTCACAACACCTTCATCAGGCCACATCGACACAGAGTGTCCTTACAGAAGGACAATTGAACAAAGAAAGTATTTAAATGTAATTGTCAGCATGTTGTTGTCATTTGGGTTTTAATACAGTAATCACCTTGACTTTAGTACTGAGATCACCGTACCACTACAAGCTTCTCCTTCATTCAAAAGCACATTCATGCAGTGGTTGGGTGCATGGTTGCGACTGATTAATCATGACCGTATAATAGAAGTAACAGTGGTTCTGCCATATTTTACAGATCATCAGAGTGACCTGATGATGCTGTGTTTGAGGTTCTCCTGGACCCCGCCAGACTCTCTGCAGTATGAGAGACCATCAGAGGAGGAAGGTATTGTTGGGCGGGTGTTGCTTCAGTCAAGCAAAAGCCCGCAAGACAACGGCCAGCAGCATCAGGAAGTATCAGTATCCACAGAAGAGGCATCAGGATGACCTGTGTGACCTGAGAGCTCCATTATCAGCTGACACGACTTCAGTATAAAAGAAACTTGATTTCAGGACATGATCTGGACAGTTTACATAAATTTAAAGTGTTTCCTACTTTTATCTAAACCTAATTTATCCTCATTGGCACTGAATACAGTGGTTTGTTTTTAATTAAAGTTTTTGTCTTCTTTGAATTCAACACTAAGGGCACTGTGGCATTAGAGAAAAGACAGTCTGGAAAGAGTTTTGCCATTAATCCTTTAATAAATAGTGACTGTAAGCATCACACGTCAAACTTATTATTGTGTTGGCAGATCACAATATATTGTGTTGAATATTGGGTATGGTATTTTGAAAGGGTATCAAACAATCTGCACGTTTGACACATTTTAAAGCATAAATCAGGGTTGATATCCTTAAACGCTTGAATCTTAATGTGGTGTTTTCAGAGTTTGAAACCACTTGAAATTGTAACTGCATTACTTTCATAAAAATCGTTTCATAGTGGCTCGGCTGGGCTCTACAGGATGCCAGGTCTACTTATAAGCTGTGTCCAAATTCAGGGGCTGCATCCTTCGAAGGATCCGGCCTTTGCTGCCTCCGAAGGCCGGGTCCTTCAGAGAGACCTTCGACGGCCGCGTCAACCGTTGTTAAATGGGACGGTCCAGCCTTCGGAGTATTTCCTGGTTGCGTCACCAGATGTTCCCGCCCTTACCCTTACGTCACGATTTCTGCCGCCCAGGACCGCGAAAGAGAGTTGACTGAATGGATTTTATGGTTTTCTGAACGTCTAACATTTTGAAAGTGAAGGCTTTTAAAGCTTTACTTCCAACAGCATAATGCTAATTTATGCCGTATGCTAATGCATTACCAGCGTCACTTAACGTAACTGAAAGTCAAAATCTGGAGGTTTTCCAAGTCCCCTGAAGTTTAACATATCTGGTGTTGGATGTTCAAATGAGTAAAAACCGTTTCAATCTGTTACTTGTTTTTCCAGGGGTACTTCTTGTTACTCCTTGCAGCACTGAGTACCTCTTTGTCTGTTGTAAAACTGTGAACAGGACTGCTCAAAGCTGAGAGTGATCAGGAGCTCACTTCTCATGAGCTCCGTGGAGCAGCTGATAGACAGCATGTCAGGCAGGTCAGCTACTTGACAGAGAGCCGCCCACCTGGCAGCCACACCTTTGGACTTCCATTCATCTTCAGCATCTTCTTTGAGCCTCTTCAGAGTGGGTTTTGCTGTGGAGCATTCATCATAAGGTTCATCCATGTTGACTTTATGGATGAAGTTGAGCTTGGTGGTCACCCTCTCAATGTCACTGAAGGTCAAGGTGCCATGGTGCAGAGAGGGAGGTTGCAGTGAGAACAGCCAGTTGTCTCCTGAAAAGTTGAACCATTTCTCAACATATGAGAGTGCTGTGCTGAGAAATGCAGTAAAATCTGCCCTTGCCATGTCTGCATCACGTGGACGGAGACGCTGCAGCTTCACTTTAGTTCAGTAGCCACAGAACTGGTCGTCTCGTCTCTGTGAGCTTTTGCTTGAAGTTCTCCATGATGGAAAATAACTCAACACAGGTGTTTTCATCACTCTCCAGCTTCTTTACAACTTCCTCAGAGACAGAGAGGATATGATTGCAGAAGAGAAGGTAAACCTCCACGATGTCTCCATCTTCCTCAGTTGAGTCCTCACTGAGCTTTAACAAAGCTCGAAGTTGTTTGGGACGCTCCCCCCCAGGCTGATGAGGTAAGATTTCAGTGCAATCCAGGTTTGCATTAGCCGGGTGATGGCTGGATTAAGGGAGAGCCACGTTCTCCAGAACTCAACATCACAAAACTCTCTGAGTGATTGTCTTCGTTTGGCAGATGTGGAAAAGAAGCCAAAGACCTTCAGCACAACATCTCAACATCTACAGTGAGCTGGTGAAGAGCATGCTTCACTGTGTTGTGCACAATGTGGGCATGGCAGTCTCCTTGCAGCAGATCTTTTTGTTTCTTCTTCAGGTTGGTGAAGACAGAGTTGTGCATTCTGTAATTCACATGTGTATTGTCTGCACTAAATGCTGCCACTTGATCAAATGATGAGCCAAATGTGTCATGCGACTGCTCTATGAGAGCTACAGTCCCAGCAGCGACTCATCTGCATTTTCCATGAGATCCAGCATTTGGTTGGTGACCCCGCATTCTGGACCCAAGTATTGAACAGCAAGGGGGAACATCTTCCTGCTGCCTTTATTTGATGCATCTGTCTGAATGGACAGTGGGAGGGGTTTATCTGATGTTAGGGCCCTGAGAACATCACCCACTGCCTTTGGAGCAGGGCCATCTTTAACCCCTGCCTCTGCCTTTGTTCTCCCTATAGTCATTTCTTTTGATCCAGTGTATGTGCACAGTCAGCACTGTTGTAGCTGAGGTTGTGTCTGACTGTGTGGTACACCTGTGTCACCTCAGCTGCCGTAACCTAGAGGGGAGGAGTGGGATGATGAATTGTTCATTAAACTGAACAGTGTTTGTCTGCTGCCTGTCTTATGACTTGAAAGGAAGTCAGGTCATCCACACAGTTAAACCACACTAATAACAGGATTCATGTAATGATCACTGAACACTGTATTCCTCAACAATAGAAACATTTTGACACAGAATACACAGAAAGCTCTACAAACATGTTTAATCTAGGAAATGTGTATATATTAAAGAATAAACGTTTTCTCTTAACAGATGTATTTATTTATTAACTGTTAATCCATTAGTGTGATCTGTTCTTTAAATGGCCGTATATAATATTTATATTGGCTAACACTACTGTGTATTAAATACATGATCGTTCATTCGACTTTAAGAACTCAACATCCTAAACAATCAATCAAACCACAATAGTTTAGTAAAATAGGCCGTGCCCGTGCACTGACATCTTCTGGCAAAAGCACCATCAGATGGGAAATCAGTCATGACATAATGTCCCATACCGTGTCAGTCTCAGGAGAAGTTGGGGTATGAAGAGCTGTGACACTGACGCTCGGGTCTTCTGTGTTCTTTCGTGTCTGCAGTGTTGCTCTCCTGTTGCGTGCTGTCTGATGTCAGACCCCACCGTGCGCCACTGAAAACCCTCGCTGGCACATTTTACAATTTGCCTTGTAAACATCTCCACTGACGCTGTCCAGCAAGGATGCGCCTCTTCCACTCACGTCTGGACTTTTGCAGGCGTTTTCGCTTTTGAGGACGTGGTGGGGTATCGGGTGTAGTGGACATTTTAAAAACCAGCGGGTTTTGTGAGCAGCGCCGGTGTGTCGCGTCTGTCGCTAAGCAACCGCGACAGCACCACACGCATGCGCAGACACACAGGCTAACATCAGTGTTAGCTTCTCCAACAGGCTAACATCAGTGTTAGCTTCTCCAACAGGTTAACATCAGTGTTAGCTTCTCCAACAGGCTAACATCAGCGTTAGCTCCTCCAACAGTCCGACATCAGTGTTAGCTTCTCCAACAGGCTAACATCAGTGTTAGCTTCTCCAACAGGCTAACATCAGTGTTAGCTCCTCCAACAGTCCGACATTAGTGTTAGCTCCTCCAACAGTCCGACATCAGTGTTAGCTTCTCCAACAGGATGTAAAGATGGGAAGAAAACAGATGAGTCACTCTGTGGAGGTGGGCGTGGAGAGGAGACTCTCCATCCTACAGACGACACAGAGACACTGAGGAAACAGACCAGGGATCAGACCAGGACCTGAACCAGAACCCAAACCCAGGATAAAGAGGTTCAGTGAAGGTGGTGTTGAAGGTGTGGAGGTGGATCAGTGTGTCAGAGGAGACTCTGTAGAAGGACAGAGTGCCAGCAGGACAGTCCACATACACTGCTACTCTGTTAGAGGAGAAGGAGTGGGATGTGATGGATGTTGATCTGTTATTGTGTCTGACAGAGTAACGACCAGAGCAGTTCAGACTCCACGACTGATCATTGGCTCCAAACTCACAGTCCTCTCTGTCTCCTCTCCTGCTGATTCCTCTGTAACTCACTGATATAGAAACTCCTCGTCTCCACTCGACCTCCCAGTAACAGCGACCAGTCAGACCAGTTCTACAGAGCAGCTGACGACAGTCAAACCTCTCTGGATGATCAGGATACGACTGATTCATGAACACACCTGACATCATCCTCCTGTTGTTGTGAGACAGTCTGATCTCTCTGCTGACTGTGTTTGTGTCGACTGTGAGCTCACAGGAATCTGATGGAGAGAAAAAGACACAACACAGCTGCAGTTATTAATCTGTCATCAGTCTGATGATGACATCACACATCTGAAGCAGTGATGTCACAGTCTGATGATGACATCACACATCTGAAGCAGTGATGTCAGTCTAATGATTATATCACACATCTGAACCAGTGATGTCACAGTCTGATGATGACATCACACATCTGAACCAGTGATGTCACAGTCTGATGATGACGTCACACATCCGAACCAGTGATGTCACAGTCTGATGATGACGTCACACATCCGAACCAGTGATGTCACAGTCTGATGATGACGTCACACATCTGAACCAGTGATGTCAGTCTGATGATGACATCACAGATGTGAATGAGTGATGTCATCAATGTGAAGCTGCTTTGTTTTCATGAATCAAAGTAAAAACACACTCACACTTCCTCAGACCTGGTGTCAACCATCGGACTCCAGCAGGCTCCACCCTGAAAGGAGGAGGAGGAGGAGGAGGAGGAGGAAGAGGAGGGGGAAGAGGAGAGGGGGGAGGAGCAAGAGGGGGAGGGGGAAGAGCAAGAGGAGGAGAGGGAGGAGCAAGAGGAGGAAGAGGAGGAGAAGGAGGAGGAGGAGGAGGAAGAGGAGGAGGAGGAAGAGGAGGGGGAGAGGAAGCGCAGAAGGAGGAGGAGGAGGAAGAGGAGGAGGGGGAGGGGAGGAGGGGGAGAAAAGGGAGGGGGAGGAGGACGAGGAGTAGGAAGAGGAGGAAGAAGAGGAGGGGGAGGGGGAGGAGGAGGAGGAGGAAGAGGTCAGAGCAGCATGGACATTATGACACACACACAGACAGACACACACACACACACACACACACAGAAACACACAGACACACACAGACACACACACACACACACACACACACACACACACACACAGACACACAGACAGACACACAGACACACACACACACACACACACACTCACAGACACACACACAGACACAGACACACACACACACACACAGACACACAGACACACACACACACACAGTGTTTGGATCAGAACATATCAGGATGTGAGAGGAGGCGGAGCCTCTTCTCCTGAGCTGTGGGAGGTGTCAGGGTCAGAACAGAACTCATATGAGGGGCAGTTCTCTTTTTCTTCACTTTAATCTTTATTGATATTGTCACATAGTAACAACCAACAAACACAACCAGCAGGAACATTCACTGCTTGGGAAGTGTCTTGTATTAAACACTCTCAAAAATGTGTTTGTCTATTAATCATCATTCCAGTCCCATGTCCTCATTTTGAGTCTTAAAGTGTCCATTTTGCCCATTTCTTGTCAAACTGTGCTTCTTGGAGTCTCAGTTTATGTGTCAGTGTCTCCATCACAAAGATCTCCTCGACAGCTGCAGCCATTGGATCTCCGTTGGCGCTGCTTCCTCACCTCCTTGCCTGGTGTTTGCTTTGTTGCTTGCTACTAGCAGTATTTTAATCAGATATACATCATGTGCCAAAACCTTTTCCTTCCACAGTTTACATAAGTGGAGCACCAAACTACTTTTGGGACCTCGTATCCTAATATTAGCTGCAGTACCTTACATACCATTTCCCACAATACACTTATTTTGTTACATGTCCAGAGAACATGAGAACGATGGACATGGTCAGACCCACATTCTCTCCAACACTTCTGATGACTGCAGCTGCCTGCTTTTCATTTTCGGTGTAATAAAGAAACAGATCAGATTCTTCCATGAGAATTCCCTCCAGATCCATGAATTGGTGGATGAATGGTGAGTCTTCCACATATCATGCCAACTTTCTTCTCAAGTTTCTACGTGAGTTCTTCTTCCCATTTCACCTTGATATATTCAGTTGAATGACTGTCGTTAGTGCTCATCCTTGATATAATGCTGAAGTTATTCTCATGTCACTTTCCTGGTTTGCTTTCATTATGATTTGGATGACACCATTCATCTCTTTGGAAGAATCTGCTGGATTTCCTCTTTGTAATATTCCTTTAGTTGAAGATATCTGTAGATTTCATGAGCTCCAGATTCATACTTTCTTCTCAGGTTTTCAAAACTCTCCAGCCTCCCTTCCTTCACCAGAACACACCAAGCTGTTATTCCTTTCTAACCATTGCTTAAATCCTTGATCAGACTTCACAGGCAGGACATTTCTATCGTCTGCTGCCCATTTTAATATATTCACATCTTTCTGTATCTTAGTTATTTACAATACTTTAAACCACAGGTCTAACGTGTGAACTGTTATTGGATCCATATTCATTTTGACTTCCTTGTGTAGTTTATTGTCTCCGATCGTATTTTGAATTGGGATTTGGTTCACTTCTCTTTCTATATCTTTCCATGTTGCTGTGAATTCTGACTTACACCAACAGTACACAGGTCTCAGCTGAGCAGCATAATAGTATTCCCTTCATTTTGGGAGGCTCGTACCACCTCTCTCTCTCTTTGGGGAGCTGAAGAGCTCTGGACCTGACTCTAGGTCTATTTCACGTCCAAGTTGTTATAATTTGCTGTACACAGGTCAGAGATGCTTTCAGTGATCTTCACACACAAACAATGAATTGACTTTAGATTCCAGTTAAGGTCGTCTGACTTTTGTTGGAGTATAGTTGAGTGATAAAATCTGGGTTTTGGAAACATTTATCTTATACCCTGACAGATCGCCATATGTTTCTAGAAGCTTTATCAAATTAGGGAGCGTTGTATTTGGTTGTCTGAGGAAAGTAATGATGTCATCAGCGAAAAGCCTAATTTTATGTTCTCCTCCTCCAGTTGTGACCTGTTGTTGTGACGGCCTGATATGAATCCTGTTTGATCTTCATCTATTAATTCTGCTATGAAGGTGTTTATTCTTTCAGAGATAATTGACGTATATAGTTTATAATCTTTATTTAGTATTGAGATCAGTCTGTAGCTTTCACATCTGTCCCTCTGCTTTCCTGGTTTTGGGATGATTGAAATGATTGCTTCTGCCCACGTTGGTGGTATTTTGCTTTCTTTGAGGGTCCAGTTAAAAGAGGTCTGGAGGGCTGGTAACAGTTCCTCCTTATAAATCTTATACCATTCTGCAGGGTAGCCATCGCTCCCTGGAGATGTATTGAATTTATTGCTTGGATAATGTCTTCCCTTGTATGTCTGCTGTGAGTCTTTCATTTTGGTAAGTGCCAATCGACGGAAGATCAAGTTGATTTAAGAAGGTCCTCATTTCTTCTTCATTTGCAGCAGTTGGTTGTGTATATAGTTTTTCACAGAACCTCTGGAATACTCTTTCTATATCTTCTGGTTCATGTATCGTCTCGTTGGTGTTTGGGTCCTTAATTTTATGTTTGCTATTTATTGCTTGCTGTTTTCGTATTGGTTTTGCTAGGAGTTTTGTTGCTCTGGGACCAGTTTCATAATAATTTGGCTTCAAAAATATCTCGTACTGCTCGAGCTAAGGGCTCAATAAAAATCACAAACAAGGTTGGTGACAAACAGCCTCCCTGTCTGGTCGATCTCTGCAGATATATTTTCTCAGTCAGATCTCCATTCATTTGAATTCTAGCAGAAGGTTTTTGGTTTCATAATAATTTGGCTTCAAAAATATGATCTTCTTTCCATATTCATCCAACAATATCTCATTTATCTTTGTTTTAGTATCCTTAATTTGTTTATATATTTTTGGGTTGTTTGTTTGATTTTTTTGGTACGCTTCTCTTCTAAGTCTTTTTATTAAAGTGGTTTTAGCTATTAACTTTCCCCAGACAACCACTTTTAGGGCATCCCAAACGATATACGGGTCGACTGCTCTATTGCTATTGTCCTCCATATAATGCCTAATTTCCTTTTTTAATTCTTCCACCAAACAGAGTTATTATAACTAAGGTTCAGGAACTGGACCACACCACTCCTCCTCGCTGATCTGCCACTCAGGCCGAGCCAGTCAAACCACCCGTGACTCATCAACCTAACCACCCATGACTCATCAACCTAACCACCTGTGACTCATCAACCTAACCACCCGTGACTCATCAACCTAACCACCTGTGCCGCATTAACTCAACCACCTACGTCGCCCTGATTCAATCACCTGTGAAATCTATATATGCAAGTCTAACCATTTCTCTCCCGTTCACCTCAAGTTCTTACAACCCTCCCCCCCAGACCCTCTCCTTCTCCACTAGCCTCTCTCACAGGATCACCGGCAGCCCAGCCTTCCACATCGCCACCCCACGGCAAGAAGATCCTCCAGAACAGGGACCCAGGCCATTCCAGCACAGGAATCCTATCCTTTCCAAAATCTCCTACCAATTTAAATAAACCACCTTAGATGTATTTTTAAAAATAGGCTGTTATGATCTGATATATCTGCCCCTCCAGTTTTACACTCGGACACTCTGTACCTATCACCTATATCTAGAAAGAAGTAATCAGTTCTTGAGTGTACATTGTGTGTTGCTGAATAATGTGTGAAATCTTTCTCAAGGGGGTTGAGATTCCTCCAGATGTTGATCATTCCCATTTCTTCTAAGGACAGCTTTACTAATTATGACATCTGTTTTTAATTTCCTTTTAAACTGGTTGTAAACTGTATTTTTCAACATTTTGCACCAAAGGATACATGATGTTTGTCTGTGTTACTAACTGGCTGTAAAGCCCAACCTCATCATGCATTACATTTTTCAGTGTTCAAAGTGAGAGGAAAACATCTGTATTGAAAGTGAACAAAATGTCATAGCTGTATTTTTAAACATTTTGGTATAAGTGTTATAAAATCTGCATGATAAAACTGACATATGTGTTCTGGGGGGAAATAGCTCTAAACTAACACTGCAGCATTTCTATCATGTTTTTTTTTTCTGAAATAAAATGTGGGCAGCCAAGAGTGGATGTGAACTTGTGACAGGAAAAATGTCACGTATGCTTTAATGGAGCTAGCTTCATTTTGTTTACATTCAGAACTTACATTGGGTCTCCAACTTAGGACATCGTAGAGTCTAATCTTCTGCTACTTAACACATCCCTCTAGCCCTCGGACCTGGTGAAATATTAACCTAGTCTGTCACATCATATGGCCAACTATAAAGATGCAATCTGCCTGTTCCCAGCATTAGTACAACACTTTGTGATAGTTAGCTTGTTACCTGTGACGACATATGCTAAATGTAACGTCTCTTTCACATTAGCAAGTGACCGACCTGTCTGGGTGCGTTTTGAGATGCCTGATGAAATTCGACGTTGCATCATTTATCCTGGAGCCACACACACGTTACATGTAGCTGTTTACTTATTTCCACTGTGCACGAAGTTATTGTAACCAAAAGTAATGATAAAAGGCACAACTCCGGGAGGACTTGGTCAATGTATTTTTTGATCTGAGTGTGCGCACATAGTGCATGCAAAACGTTGCACATTATGGCAAAGGGGACATGCAGCTTGTCATACGTTTCCCCAACGTATATGCACCAATAAAATGAAATAGAAATACATGAATGAATTTAGATTTTTTTACAATGAAATACAGGTTGTTCACGAGTCTCGAAGCTCGAGTCCGAGTCAAGTCTGAAGTCTTTTGTGGTGGAGTCGCAAGTCAAGTCACTTAAGTGCGACTGGAGTCAAAGTCTCAGACTCGAGTCCCCATCTCTGGGAGGTACATATACATTTATCAACGTGACAGGTTCAGTCTCTAGTTTTCCCTTGACTAGTACACATCTTCCCTCTTTATCCTTCATTTCCTTTTCACTAACAAATGTAGTTGTAATTGGAATTAGTATCATAACTCCTCTTTTACGTCCTTGTTTATATGAACTGTAATATGAATTTTTAAATTGTACATGTTCTGTTTGGGACAGGTGGGTTTCCTGTAACAATATGACATGCTGTTTTTCTTTTTTCAATTTTGTTCAGACCATTCCTCTCTCCTTAGGTGTATTTAGACCATTTACATTTTAGGACATTATCTTTAAATCGTTACTTACCATTTTGTTTCAATAACGTGTGTGCATCTTTTCCCAAGCAGCTGAACTTAAACGTGAACAAAAACAAAATTAAGAACACTGTGAACTATGTGGGACTTCCATACGGGGGTTATTCTTCTCTTCTCCCTCAAGTCCCTGTGGTGGGTGGATGGGAAATCCTCTTCTGTGAGGGCCCATCCATAGACCCAGAGCTGTGTCCGTATAACGGCGTCAACCCCAGTCTGGACCTGTCCACCCTTGTTGGTGTTTTATATATGTTGAAGTCAAATAAATGAAGCCGTCCGTATTATCTTGCAGCGCTGTTAGTTCTTTCACTATCGGGGCGTCAGTTGTTGGGTCTCCTCTGATATTCTTGCAACTTTTCCTTTGCCCGCTGTGCTGCCGCATCCTGCCTGGACCCACCGCGTCCTGCTGGTTGCCATCCCAGGGCGACACGGGTCCACTCCTCCACAAGCCCCAAGTCTTCACTCGTGCCGAGTCAATCCCCCTTGCTTTCATGTCCTCAGCTGCGTCGCGCACGCTGTCGTAGCTCTTCATCCCGTTATTCCAATGGATTCTTATTTTCAGTTAATGTGGTTTGAAAACAAATGCTCCTCTCCTTCAGTGTCTTCTTAATATTTTGGTACGTTTTGTGTTTTTGGACAACCTCGGTGGGGTAGTCGTGGTCAAAATAGATTTTTTTGTCGCCCACCTGCAACCCCTTCTTTTCCCATACTTTCTGTAGGACCATCTCTTTAATTTCAAACTGAAGGAAATTAACTATTATTGATCTCAGAGCGTCTCCTGGATTCAATTTTCGTGAGAGAGCTCTGTGGGCGCGTTGGATTTGCAGATTGGCTTCGTCAAAGAGCCGCAACTCTTTTTTAAGTAGTTGATCCAGGTGGTCGGTGACAGAGCTTCCTTCTGTGTCCTCAAGGCCAAAAATCCGGACATTGTTCCTCCGCTACCTCATTTCTAGATCCGTTATTTCGTCCTGCATCTGGCGTGTCTGTTTTTCCATCTTCTCTAGAAAATAATTTGCCACCATGCTGAGCTCTTCCAACTACACCTTGTGAGTCTGGGCTTCGGTTATGATCGTTTTTTGTTCCTGTAGTTCCTTGTTACTTTCCATGATTTTTCGTTCAATATCTCGTCTGAGGGTGGCGATTTCTTGTCTCATCTCGCTTTTAAGTTCGTCTTTAAATGTTATCAGTTCGTTACGGAGTTCCTGCTTGAGGTCTCTTATATCTTTACCAATGCTAGCAAGTCCCGCTCTCAGCGTTTCTGCCTGATCCAGCTAAAAGCTGAGCATCCAACCCATCCGCCATCTTGCAGGAAGCCCGAGGGGCAGTTCTCTTTGCCTCAGGTGTTAACAGGAAGGTAGAGAGGCTGACAGTTACTGTCCAGTCAAACATCAAAGGGTCACTGCTTTGGTGAAGACATGATCAACACCTGTCATGAAGTCTGTAACAGCTGCTCTGTTGTTAGCTAACAGTATATAAGTCAGGACAGTGTGAAGACTGCAGAGACACTGTGGCTCTTCTCTCTGTGCTGCAGGTATTAAAGAGACAATTTCCCTCACAACACACACACCTTGTTATGTCTTTTGATAGAGCTAGGCTAGCAGTTTCCCCCTGCTTCCAGTCTTTGTGCTAAGCTAGGCTAACCATGTCCTGGACTTCTCTCTGTACAGAGATGAAGCTGATTCTATCCTGGTGAAGAGGACAAAAAGGGATTTTTCTCAAAATGACAGACAGCTCCATTAACATGCAGAGATCAGTTCAAACTCAGTTATTACCAAGAAACAATGATCATGTTTGTTCCTGGAGATGTTCTCCTCCTACACAAGTATCTACTCTTCATGTTGAACCAGTGTTCATGTTCTGATAAAAGGAAAAAGGCTTCTTACATGTGTCACTGTTCATATCACACTCACACTCATCAGACTCTTCCTCCTCCATCACACTGACTCTTCATACCTGAGAGTGTCCAGTCTCCAGTCTGGATCCTTCAGTCCAGCCGACAGCAGTTTCTCTCCCGAGTCTCCTGGATGATTGTAGCTCAGGTCCAGCTCTCTCAGATGGGAGGGGTTGGAACTCAGAGCTGAGGCCAGAGAAGCACAGCCTTCCTCTGTGATCAGACAGCCTGACAGCCTGCAGACACACAGAACAACACACATGGCACATCATCTGAGGAGACTGATGAGTCAGATACAAGAACAGACTGTCTCCAAATAAATTAACACTTCTCCTCATTAACTAATCATCAGTAAACAGAGTCCAGCTGAGGCTGATAAGTATATGTTTCACTTCTCATAATAACAGTAAACATCTCTAATTTTTTGTGCTCCAGCAAAACACCAAATAATCTTCTGCATCCCCTGAAAAGGGTCCATCCCTATAGTGGCGAATCTTCAAGGCCTTCAAGGTATTCAGAGAAGGCTCTGGAATCCTCAGATGAAAAAGAAATGTATCTTATTAATTCTGTAAATAAAATAATATTACGCCGACTTGTTTCTGTAGTTTTCTGTCCATACACTGAGCGGTTTTGTGTTGGAAGAAATTCAACCAATCAGATATTTTTCTACGGTGTCTCTGAGGAGAATATCCTCCATCCAGGGTATTCTATTTCCTTTACAGAATGCCCTGACATTAAACGTAATGAGAGTGTACATTTGGATTGACAATCTGATCAACCAATCATATTTGGATTTGTAGCCAATGGGCGTATTCTTTAAGATTTTCTACGGCTCCAGGGTATTCTGGAAGGCCCGCTTGCTCAGTCACACGAGACCTAGCTTAACTAGCGAGTTGTGATTGATAGCCGACGTTGAAAATGGCAACAGGTGGAGATGATATTGATACAGCAGGTGGAGATGATAGTGATGCAGCAGGTGGAGATGATATTGATGCAGCAGATGGAGATGATATTGATGCAGCAGGTGGAGATGATATTGATACAGCAGGTGGAGATGATATTGATACAGCAGGTGGAGATGATATTGATGCAGCAGGTGGAGATGATATTGATGCAGCAGGTGGAGATGATATTGATACAGCAGGTGGAGATGATATTGATACAGCAGGTGGAGATGATAGTGATACAGCAGGTGGAGATGATATTGATGCAGCAGGTGGAGATGATATTGATACAGCAGGTGGAGATACAGAGGGGGGATACAGGGGGGTACAGAAGGCCCAGTTCTGATAGGCAGGGTTCGCCATTGCATCCAAGTGACCACTCTGAGAATGAAAATGCTTTCCCACGTTAGTCTTAAAATTAGCCACATTTTTTACTTTTATCTACATTATTTTAATAAGTTACAAGACAGGACAGCTGGTTTTGTTTAGGCAGATAAAACTTGATAGTGAAAAGTTTAAATTTAGATGTTATTCAGTTTATTCTTTAATTACAAAATATATTCTAAACCAAACTATATTTACACAGTTGGATCTTTATGTTGTTCGTTCTATTTTTATTTCAATAAACTACAATCTAAAGTTTTACCACTGAACCCTCTGGCTTCTTCAGGCTTCAGGATATTCTTCAGATTGGCAATTATGAAATTATATATTATGATGAATATTGATAGTGATCAATAAGTAAAACAATGATTTAGATAATATATTTTTGCCATATCTCACAGCCCTTCTTTGCTGTATGTTATGTTTGTTTTTCTTGAGATGACTTTTGGTCCAGATACAAATTCAGAATATTTGAAACTGTCCCTGATAATAATAATTTAACAACAAAAGCATAAACAAGAGATAATAACGAAAAATCCTTGTGGAAAGTAATTCTCTGAGTCTGGACACTACCTCCACAGTAAAGTTAAATGTATTTTGACAAATTGAATGAGCAGACACATTACTACAGGTTAGCTGGCTGTCTACTTATATAAATCAGATTTTAAATGGTCATCAGTTGAATGGGTTAATGAATCCTGACCTGAGACTCTCCAGTGTACAGTGAGGGCTCTTCAAACCAACAGACAGCAGCTTCACTCCTGAATCCTCCAGGTTGTTGTTACTCAGGTCCAGCTCTCTCAGACTGGAGGACTGAGAGCTGAGAACTGAGGACAGAGCTTCGCAGCTTCTCTCCGACAGGTTACAGTCACTCAGTCTGGAGAGACAAAAGCAAGGAAACAAATAATACATTTTCATTTGTATCTCCTGCTGAAAAACAGCAGATAGTATTTATTCATCAATAACTTCTACTTACAGAGCTTTCTTGGAGGCTTTGACCACTGGCAGCAGCCTCAGAAGAGCCTCCTCTGAAGCAGAGAATTTCTTCAGGTCAAACACGTCCAGCTCTTCTTCTGACGACAGTAAGATGAAGACCAGAGCAGACCACTGAGCAGGAGACAGCTCATCTGTGGAGAGACGTCCTGAACTCAGGGACTGTTGGATCTCCTCCACTAGAGAACGATCATTCAGTTCATTCAGACAGTGGAACAGATTGATGCTTTTCTCTGCAGACAGATTCTCACTGATCTTCTTCTTGATGAACTGGACTGTTTCCTGGTTGGTCTGTGAGATACTTCCTCTGTCTGTCAGCAGACCTTGTAGGAGATTCTGATTGGTCTGCAGAGAAAGACCCAGGAAGAAGCGGAGGAACAAGTCCAGGTGTCCATTTGGACTCTGTAAGGCCTCGTCCACAGCACTCTGGTAGAGGTGTTTCTCTTCAGATTGATGGTAGTTTGTTTGTTCTTCTGCCAGCAGATTGACTCCAGAGTTGATGAACGTCAGACAGACATGAAGAGCAGCCAGAAACTCCTGAACACTAAGATGGACGAAGCAGAACACCTTGTCCTGGTACAGTCCACTCTCCTCTTTAAAGATTTGTGTGAACACTCCTGAATACACTGAGGCTGCTGTGATATTGATGCCACACTCTGTCAGGTCTGATTCATAGAAGATCAGGTTTCCTTTCTGCAGCTGATCAAAAGCCAGTTTTCCCAGAGACTCAATCATCTTTCTGCTCTCTGGAGTCCAGTGTGGATCGGTCTCAGCTCCTCCATCATACTTGACGTACTTCACTTTGGACTGAACCACCAGGAAGTGGATGTACATCTCAGTCAGGGTCTTGGGCAGCTGTCCTCCCTCTCTGGTCTTCAACACATCCTCCAGAACTGTAGCAGTGATCCAGCAGAAGACTGGGATGTGGCACATGATGTGGAGGCTTTGTGATGTCTTGATGTGGGAGATGATTCTGCTGGCCTGCTCCTCATCTCTGAATCTCTTCCTGAAGTACTCCTCCTTCTGTGGGTCGGTGAACCCTCTGACCTCTGTCACCATGTTGACATACTCAGGAGGGATCTGATTGGCTGCTGCAGGTCGTGTGGTTATCCAGAGGCGAGCAGAGGGAAGCAGGTTTCCCCTGATGAGGTTTGTCAGCAGCACATCCACTGAGGTGGACTCTGTAACATCAGTCAGGATCTCAGTGTTGTGGAAGTCCAGAGGAAGTCGACACTCATCCAGACCGTCAAAGATGAACACAACCTGGAACTCTTCAAAGCTGCAGATTCCTGCTTCTTTGGTTTCAGTGAAGAAGTGATGAACAAGTTCCACCAAGCTGAACTTTTTCCCTTTCAGCACATTCAGCTCTCTGAAGGTGAATGGAAATGTGAACTCTATGTCCTGGTTGGTTTTGTCTTCAGCCCAGTCCAGAGTGAACTTCTGTGTTAAGAGTGTTTTCCCGATGCCAGCCACTCCCTTTGTCATCACTGTTCTGATTGGTTCATCTCTTCCATGTGAGGCTTTAAAGATGTCTTCTTGTCTGATTGTTGTTCCAGGTCTGTCTGGTTTCCTGGATGCTGTTTCAATCTGTCTGACCTCATGTTCATCATTGACCTCTGCAGTCCCTCCCTCTGTGATGTAGAGCTCTGTGTAGATCTGATTCAGAAGGGTTGGGTTTCCTGCTTTAGCGATCCCCTCAAACACACACTGGAACTTCTTCTGAAGGTTAGATTTAAGTTTACGTCGACAAACTGGAGCAAGATTTCCTGATTGAACAAAAGACAAATAAGATTCATTAATAAATTATAGATTAAATATTTCAACACTTTACTTCCTCAAAGAATCAGTATGAAGATATTTTTGTCCATCTCTTGGGACTTCAGTAAACGGCAATAGCTCAGTCCATAGGGACTTGGCTTGGGGACTCAAAGGTGGCTGGTTTAAGTCCCACTCGGACCAAAAAAAAAAGTATGATGTGGACTAGTAATGGAGAATACTAGTTCACATGCTGGATTGAACAAGGCACCGACCCCTAACACTGCTCGTTGAGCGCCGTTGCAGGTGGCAGCCCTTTCACTCATTCTCCTCTATACACTGTGTATGTGAGTGATAAAAAGAATTTCCCCTTGTGGGATTAAAATAGTATAATAAATTAAATTTAAAAAAAAAATGTCTCATTGATCCAACATGTTAAATCTTTAGAGAAATCCTCTTACTGCTCTGCAGACAGTCAGCCAGATCCTCCTGCTTCATTCTCCCCAGGAAGTTCAGTGTGATCTTCAGAAATGCCTCTCTGCTGCTCCTCTTCTTCTCTTCATCCTCACCATCCAACACCTCCTCATCCTCACTCTGACTCTCTAAGCCTTCTGGGTAATCTGAACTCAGAGCCTTCTGGATCTTCTTCAGCTCGTTCTTCACAAAACTGACAATGTTGTCCTCCAGCAGCTGGAACAGAATATTATATGAATGAGACGATCAAGCTAAAATCATGGAACCAAACATCAGATCCATGTTGGACAGACTGACAACCCACTCATGTATTAAGCAGAATGGAGATTATTATGAACACCACAGATGTAAAAGTAGTTGTTGAACTCTGATTCCAAAAAAGTTAGGATGTTGTGTTAAACATATATAAAACGAAATGCAATGATTTCAGAGACGATGTATTTAATGTTGAGTAGGAGTCTCATCATCACTGACTTTTGCAAATGTATATTATTCTGCATTTGATGGCAGCAACAGGCAACAAGTTATGACAGCGGCAACTAAACACTAAAGTTGGACCTGTTTGGATCATTCCACAGGTAAACAGGTTCATCGGTAACAGGGGACAGTATCATGACTGGGTATAAAAAGGACATCCTCGAAAGGCTCAGTCATTCACAAGAAATGACGGGGCGAGGTTCACCACTTCAAACTGCGTGGACAAACAGTCTTCTACAGTCCATTGTAGCCGCTTGTGGACACCAGTGGTGACAAACTGGAGGAGGAGGCCTTTCGGGCTTGGTTAGCCCAGGGGTCTCCTGAAGCAGACAGGCCCGAAGTGGTCGCTATGAGGATCAGCACCACAATTCATGACCATCACCTACGGTCATCAATTGTGGGTAGTGACTGAAAGAATAAGATCACAGATGCAAGTGGCCGATGACTTTCCTCTGTAGACTGGCATATCTGATGTGACCTGGGAATGACTGGGGATCCCCAGGAGGAGCTGGAAAGAGTTACTGGGAGAAGGACTAAGCAGGAATACACTACTTAGCCTGCTGCCACCCGACCCTGGAAAAGCGGACACAGATGGATGGATGCATTCGTTTTTTATCTACCTTTAACACATTGTCCTACCTTTGTCTGGAATCAGGGTTGTACATGTACATACCATAAATATTGAGTCCAGGTGTGTTTGATGTTGCTGAGCAGACTGACCACTGGGAACCTCTGAGCTCTCCTGCTCGACTCTGTGGAGGAATCATGAAGAATTACTAGAGATTCACCGATCGAACAGCCAGGGACCAGAATCAGCCAGTGTTTATCATGACAGGTTATGACCGGTGACCGGTCGATCAGTGTCAGATACATCTGATTCTGTACCGGTCACATTTACACACATGCTTCATGTTCAATGGATCATATATATTTCTCTCTTATGATTTTAAACATTTTATTTTTACTGAACTTTTTTGGACAGATCTACATGGTCACTTAATTAAATAGTTAATCACTCTAAAACAGCATGTTAAAGTGTCCTTGAGCAAGATACTGAACCCAAATTGCTCCTGATGAGCAGTCGGCACCTCACATGGCAACTACTGTCACACCGCGGTGAGGTTGTCTTGTCTTGGGTTATTGTCTTGTCAATTCCTGTTTTATTTTGAAAATCTAACTCTCCTCTCGTTTCAGGTCACTTGCCCTTCCTCTTATGTCACCTGCCCGTCATCCCTGATTCCTGATTGTGTCCACTTGTTCCCCATTACCCTCATGTGTTTAATAGTCTGCGTCTCCCTTTGTCCTGTGCCAAAGTGTTTTGTCTCATGTCTGACCACCAAAGCCAAATCCAAAGTCTTGATCAAAGCCATAGTGTGTTTCGTAAGTTTTTGCCTGCCTCGAAAGAGTGATTTTCTGTTAACTTTCTTAGTCTAGCCTTTTGTTTCATAGTTATTAGTTTAGTCCTTTTTTGTCAGCCTCCCTTGGGAGAGATTTTCAGTTCCTTGTTATAGTGAGTATAGTGTTGAACAGCCTCCACCATTTAGGAGAGCCTTTGTTTCTTTACCGTTTTGTTTCTAGTAGTAGATAAGTTAATGTTTTGAAGCCTTTGATTTCCCTCCTTAGGAGTGATTTGGATTTTGATAAATTTGATAACCTGTATATAGAGAGTTTCCTCCTTAGGAGTGATTTTGGTTTACTTTTGTTTTAGCCAAGTTCTCCCTTCGGGGAGATTCATTAAGAATAGCTTTCACAGCCCTGTTTATTTGGGATCACTCTATCGAGAGCCTTTTTGTAACTCCAATAAAATCTGCTCACTGACACCTCAGCTTTTGAGTCCTGTTTTGAGTCCCGGCCTGGCAGCTTCTGCCATCAGAGTGTGAATGTGACAAGTGTTGTAAAGCACTGTGAGCGGTCAGTAGACTGGAAAAACACTATAGAAATGCAAGTCCATTTACCATTTACCAGAGGCAAAGTGAAACTTCAGGTTCTCCTGAATAACATGATGTATGACACTTGATGCTGACTGATAGAGTGGGGGAGGAAAAATAAGATAAATACAGGAGAGTCAGGCGCCCCAGAAACTGTTCCAGGTCTTTGAAGGTTATCTCGCTGTCTGAGAGAAGACGGAGAAAGAAAGCTGCTGCCAGAGAAATTAATTAAAAGTCTCTGTTAATGTTACGTTACTACGACCATCTTCTTGTTCTCTTCACAGAAGAGTTGTTCCACACTGTGAAAAGCTGGTTAGCAGCTACGAGTCAGGATAATCATCCAGTTAAAATAGTGATTCTGAGCTGTGACGCTGGAAGTGACCAGTGGAAACACTGAAAACTCAAATATGATGGTATGGTAATCTGACATATTGGGCTGTGATACTTGAATATATCAAACATATTCAATAAATCACCATAAGTCAAAGTGTTGCTGACAACACTGAATCAGATGGTTTCCCCTGACAGTAACGTGTTGATGGTACTGCTGATCCCACTGTGAATCAACAGTTCAGTCTGAGTTCTGTACAGATTTCAGTTTACTGTGTTGGTTCAGCAGCTTGTCTGGTTTGGGCCGTTCAGCTCTTGTTGACCTCTATAATACTGTGGACAGCAATGCACAGCTCACACAAGCTAATACGATGCTACTTGTTCAGCACAAACTGGTGAGTCACAATAAACTTGCAGCAGGTGAAGTGAGTGACACATGATGAAAACCAGAGAGAAACCCAGAGAGAAGTGGATCAAACAAACCTGAGGGTGATTTCACACTGAACTGTGTCAAATGAAGGACACAACTTCTTCTCTGAGCTACATGTTAGCAAACAGGAACAAGTTGGTCTGGTTGTTTCTGTCACACAATAAAATGTATTTTTCTCTTTTAGCTTGTTTGACACGCCACACATGTTTGAGCTGAGGTAAAGGTTTGCACTGTCTCCTCTTTGAGCTCGGGCAGGAAATAGTGATCCATAACATTCTTCTCTGCATCGACAGACTCCTTCAAATCAACACTGGAAAATGATGATTTGATGGAGGAACTCTGTGGAATCAGGGTTAGCCTTCGTTAGCAGATAGCATCTGTTAGCCTCGGTGAAATGTGTTTTATACTCATGCAGTCATCAGACAACAGGCAGAACGAGTGTGTGGAGGAAAAGTTCAACTGGAGAGCAGAGCTGCAGACTGGTTATACTGGGCAGCTTTCAGATGTGACAATATAAATGTGAGTGAAGAAGAACGATTCTGAAAACAAACTGACAGCTTTAAAAAACTTCTCTGGATAATTAACAGTTAAAACATGAAGCAGTCACATTTTAATGATATTAACAGCTTACCTCTGTGCAGCAGAGGGCTGTTCTCCTTTAAAGTCAATGAGGCAATCGATCGACCAGTCACTCTTAAAGGACACACAGCTGGGCTCAGGTCCAGGTCCAGGTCCAGGTCCAGGTCCAGGTCCAGGTCCAGGTCCAGGTCCAGGTCCAGCAGAGTCTGGTCTCCTATAGATGCTGTTAGACAGAGAGGAAGACCACCAGGGATTGAAATTCTCTTTTTATTCTTCAGACACAGAAGCTGCTGGAGAAACTAGCAGCTATCTACAAGAAAAGGATCAACACACCAGAGTTCAGTAAAACATGAAGCTGAATGATTTCAGTCTGTGGATCATCGCTTCATTTTCTCATCAAATATTGAACCAAACCGGAACAAAGTCACTGATTTACTGAATCCTGTCAAACAAGAGGTAAAAAAACAGTCCTTCAAGACACACAGCTGGTTCAGAACCAGGTTCTAGTTCCAGTTCAGCAGAATCTGGGGTCTCGTTTATAAAAGTTGTTTACTTACGTCATGGGGCTGAAAAAGGCGTACGCCACTTTCTACACAGAACTTGTGATGTGTAAAAACAAAGCTGAAGGAAGAGCTGAGTGAACTAAACTGTAAGTTAACTCTGACCCATGCCTACACACATTTTGAAGACGAGGAAAACTTCAAATGACAGACTGTGAGCTGGTGAATTGTAGCCACAGAGTAGAAATTAAATTTGAGCCTCTCACACATTTAATTTCCCGTCAGAACGATGCTGAAAACAAACTGATATATATGTTTGACACGCCACACATATAGATATATAAGGTGATATTAACAGCTTACCTCTGTGCAGCAGAGGGCTGTTCTCCTTTGAAGTCAATGAGGCGATCGTGTGACTGGTCACTCTTAAAGGACACACAGCTGGGCTCAGGTCCAGGTCCAGGTCCAGGTCCAGGTCCAGGTCCAGGTCCAGGTCCAGGTCCAGCAGAGTCTGGTCTCTGCTGTTCTGGGCTTTAACACAACACACACAGAGCTTTGAGTGTGAATAATGATGGTGGAGTGATGTGAGTGGTGGACAGGTAGAGATGGTGGTCTCACCTCTGAGCTTCATGCTCCCCACACAGACTGGTTTTAGAGGGAGGGACTCTCTCCTCTCTGTCCTCACACTGGTTCATAGCAGAGCCCACACCTTCACTGGAGGAACTGATGGGAACAAACAGCTCAGCACCTCGATACTAATTCACTATGAATCTGACAGTTTTATGGGAAGAGGAGAAATGTCGTTGAAATGTCGCAGCTGAAAGCATCAGTTCAGTCATTACAGTTTTTCTTGATTGCTTTGACCTGCTTAAAGAAACTGGGATCCACTCGGTTTCCATCATCACTGTCTCAGCAGAGCACAAGACACCTCTTGCAAATGTGTTAACCCTTTCTCATTGGATTGACACATTTTCCCCACCCTTTTGCAGAACAGTTAACACAGATGTCATTCAAGCAGTCCAAACTCCATTGTTTTAGCTATGGTAACCAAACAGAAACCATCTGTTCCTAACTATTAGAAACTACCTACATCAGTATGAAATCACTGAAGCACCTGTTTGACACTCCTTCACACAAATCTTCAATTAGCAATCAGTCTGCAGGCCTTAAAAGGTGCAGCGTCTGGGTTGTTCTTTGCCAACATGGATGGAAGAGGTCTAAGGCAGATGAGAGTGAGAGTAAGAGGTAGAGGGGTCCGAGGAAGAGGAGTCTGAGTGCGAGGTGGAGGTATAGTTGGAAGGGCTCAGGTTTCTGATGAAATTCGGGCAACTGTTATTGATCACGTTATCAATCATGGCCTTTCACTTAGAGAGGCTGGACAAAGAGTCCAACCTGTGCTAAACAGAAACACTGTTGCATCCATTGTCAGAATTTTTCGACAGGAAAACAGGTAATGTCGCTGTACAGTATATACAGAAATATCCTCAGTGATATACTTTATGTAATTGTTTCCTCACTCCCATTACATGTATTCTTTGTAGAATCCAAAGGCTACCATTCTCTGGTGGTAGAGGGAGAATTTTTAGTGCTGAGCAGGAGGCAGCTGTTGTGAACATGGTTGTGGCAAACAATGCCATAAGGCTGCGTGAAATCAGGGCAGCAGTGATCGCAAATCAGGGCATGTTTAGGAACATCAACAACGTGAGCGTGACCACCATTGAACGCATCCTAAGAAGGAACCATATGGCCATGAAGCAGCTCTATACAGTTCCATTTCAAAGGAACTCTGACGTTGTGAAGGAGGCCAGATGCCAATATGTGGAGGTAAGGAAACATTACTACAGTATACTGTAATGCCTTGTCATATCATGCAGTTAGAGTCAACTGGAGTCACTTTTCATTGTCATTTTGCCTTTTTTTACTTAGAGAATAATGGAGCTTGAAGCTGAGGGGGCACATCATGTCTTCATTTGTGTTGATGAAGCCGGCTTCAATCTCTGTAAAGTGAGGAGACGTGGAAGGAACCTCATTGGGTACAGGGACACTATCACAGTTCCAGGACAGAGGGGCGCCAACATAACCATGTGTGCTGCCATCTCCAATGATGCCATCTCCACTATTGGCCCATACAACACCGAGCGCCTCATAACATTCCTGAATGCACTTCATGACAGGCTGATCCCACCTGAGGAGAGAGGGCTGTTGAGGCCTGGCATGCCACTCTTCGTCATTATCTGGGACAATGTGGCGTTCCACCACTCTTGCCTTGTCAATGAGTGGTTTGCAGTACACCCTTGAATGATGATGCAGTTCCTTCCAGCATATTCCCCATTTTTTAATCCCATAGAGGAGTTCTTCAGTGCTTGGAGGTGGAAGGTTTATGATCACCATCCCATGAGCAGATGCCCTTGCTGAATGAGATGACTGCTGCTGCCCAAGAAATAGGTGCAGAGGAATGTCAAGGTTGGATAAGGCATGCAAGAAGATTTTTCCCTCAGTGCATCGCAAGAGAGGATATTGAATGTGATGTGGATGAGGCCATGTGGCCCCATCGTCAAGACAGAAGAGACTGAGTATCAATAGTGGCTATTTCTTATACTTTACTGTAATAGTTTTTCTTTTTGTTTTCTTAATTTCTAATACTCTAATAGATTTTATTTTGGTTTACATGTATTTTGTGTAATATTTACAGTATTTCAGTTTTCAGCCACAGTTTGAAAAAAAGAATCAATGGAATCAATAAAATTTGCATCAAAGCATTTCTGATTCTGGATCCAATTCTTTGCAAGAAGGCAAATTTGACAACAAATGGCACTGGCATGAAAGCTATGACAGTAATAGGCTACAATGACAAGCAATGGTGCACTGATTCTCACTGAGTGCTGTATTTTGTATTTTGTTGTCCACTGTGTAATGGTTGATTGGAAGAGCTCATACACTTGTTTAAAATTGTGTTGTTTAAAGGCAAAATTTGCTTTTGTTGCATATTTTAAATGTTTTGGCGCGGTTAGAGCCTTTTGCAAACAAAATGTGTCATTTCGACCATGAGTGCCACTATTTCGGCCTGTCTGTTAACTGTTTTGAAAATGTGGAGTTTGAGTTGACTGCTGCATCAAAGCAATCAAGAAAAACTGTAATGATCAGTGAAAACTAAAAAAACTCCCCATCACCTGTTCATCCTTTAAATGACTTCTGGAAAAGTATCAGCTGCTTCTCCACTTCTCTTCAGCTTCTATCTGTTTCATGTCAGTTGAATCCTGTTGGACTGTTGCTCAGACTAAAGGAGTTCATTCTGAACTGCTGGTTGGCTTTTCTCACCACATTTTCACACAATAAACACAACTGTTATTCACCATTAAGGCTGTACTACTGGTCAATCTGTGCTCCAGTTCAGGAAACTCAGTTGTATAATAATAACTTGGTTATAAGAGATGACTGCGTTATTATTTTTCTTCCTTTTTAACCTTTAAGTCCCTATTTTATTTTGTTTATTTATTGAATCTATTTGTTCCTTACATACATCCTTACATATGTGTGTGTGTGTGTGTGTGTATATAATTGTATTCATTATTTGACTAAGTATGTTGTGTTATTGAGGATGGAAGGAGGCTTATATGTGCGTCTGTTCTGTTCATTCAACGGACAAAAACACAATAAATATATTGTTGAAAAAAAGTTAGTCACAATTTCTCAGAGCCCAAGATGACGTCTTCAAACTGCCCCGAACCCAAACCCAGTGGTGTTTAGTTTAACATACACAAATACACACAAAGCAAACTGTAGGGAGACCAACTCACTGAAGAGTGAATGAATGAATGTTTGGCTTTTATGTTTGAAAGTGACTGAAATGAGAAAAACTACTAGAAGCAGACATGTTGTGGACGAGCAGCAGTTTATCATCTGAATGTTCGCAGCTCAAAGCGTGTTGATGAGCGAGACGCCAAATACATCAAGAAAACAAAATGGTGGAACAGAAGGAGCTGTTCACCCTGAAGGACTTCTGCTCTGTCCTCACTCTGTCTGCATCACACAGAAACTCTGGATCCCACTCTGGATACAGTCCTACTGGATCAGAGTTGACTGACAGGAACACTGAGACCAGCTGTGAACCTCACTGACCACCAGGGGGAGCTCAGTAGCTGCTGTTGAAACACAGTCAACCCTGGTTCAAGCTACACCTCCACCCTCTGATCAGTTACTGAGCCCTCCCAGACTTCAGTCACACTGTGATGTGTTCAGGTGCTCACCGTTATCAGGTGAAGACTGTCACACTGCTGGTCCACAGGGTCCAGATGAGGACTTCAGCTGTTGCTGTGGATTCTGGGGATGAGCAGTGAAAGTAGCTGTAAATGGTGCGACACGTTGCTCTGGATAACAGTCGTGCACTTCCTGTGTGTGTTGTGTCTGCCCCCATCAAATACACAAAATGAAAATGAAATGAACATACAGCATGACGTATGTCAAAGAGTTGAACCTGTGATCCATCTCAGAGTTTGGGCCCTGAACTGTATTTGTACCAACAATGTCTGTGATGGTTCTCCTGCTTCAGACAGTCTACAGAGGAATACTGTAATGTACAGTATATATATATAATATAAATAATAAAGCCTGAACGCGGCTCATATTACTGTGACATGAAGCACTCAGCTGATCGTCCTCACACTCACAGACGCTCTGATGTTGAATTAGATTGAAGAAGCTTCTTCTGTCTGTCTGTCTGCAGAGAACTTACAAATACAGACGATTAGAGTTGTGTTCCTCTTCAACCTGTTTACTCACCATGCTATCATAGATGATAAAAGTTGTTGTTAATCATTAACAGAGTCAAAATGGTCATTTGATCTCTGAGAGCACTTTGACCAGCAGGGACCTCAATAAACATGAAATATGAGCATCAATAAAACAACTGAAGAGTCAAAGTCCAAACTGAAGTCGAGTGTCAGTCTTCAATCTAACGACTGCGTCTGTTTGATAGACTCAAAGGTTCATTATGAGTCTGTGATGAGTTCAAGGGACAGAGCAGAAAAACAGTCATCAGAGCGTCACTAACAATCAATATGTTGACGAGTAAAACAGCCTCAAATGTGAAGAGTTGAGTGTTAAAGCTTCTCATGGTGGTGAGGAGACAGACACCTGAGGGACAGAGACAGAGAGAGAGAGAGAGAGAGAGACAGACAGACAGACAGAGAGACAGACAGAGACAGATAGAGAGACAGACAGAGACAGATAGAGACACAGACAGAGACAGATAGAGAGACAGACAGAGACAGAGACATCAGACACAGTAATGATTCACTTACTCACTTTCTTCCCATGAACTTCATCGGTCTGTCTGGACCTGGTCTGAGTCAGGACAGTTGTCTTCTGATCTGTGTGGGACAATCTGCTGCATCAGGATCAGGTCCTCTGCTCCTTCACCAGTCCTCTGTGTCTGCAGCTGCCGTCACTGCTCACACTTTAGTACAGCAGTCTGTAGCTGCAGCTCATTGGTCAGCTGCTGGACCTTTATGACTTTATATGATCGCTGCTAAAGATGAACCTCAGCAGCCGGAGCAGAGTCCTCACATCTCACTAACTTCATACCAAGTACAACATTTTTAATCTGCATTTTATTGAAGATGATACATGTTACACACTAACTATATAATATTTACACTGCTCCTTTAAAACATATATTACACACTATCAATATCAGAGAGATGATTATGCAGTAATAAGTGTGTCATCTTCACATTCTCGTCCAGTTTGCACAAACATTTCCTTCCATCTGGAAATCTGGGCTCGTAACACTGAAGTCATTTTACTGCATATTCTCAGAATAATGAATAGGAAACACAAAACACTGTCAGGAGCAGTTCCTGAAGGGGACACCCCTGAATGAAAGGACAACCCGGGAAATGTTCTGGCCCTGTTTGTCCCGACAGAACCAGGTGTTGTATCTGAGAGCTCAGGACGTCTGCAGCAGTGTTTGTGGCCACTGAACAGCAGCTGCTTTAACAACCAGACCAGCTGTTTTGTGCTTCAACCTGAAACTTTGTGACGAGACAAAAACATGACCTTTCTTTAAAGTTAACTTACGCAAAATATCTACTGACTGTGTCCGCCAGCAGCAGAACCACCAGCACCACCAGCACCAGTACCACCAGCAGATGATGGTAGTATTATTTTAACTGTAGTATATGATGGTAGTACTACTTTAACTGTAGTATTTGATGGTAGTACTACTTTAATGTTGTATTTGATGGTAGTTTGTATTATTAGCTCATTAATATTGTAAATATCAAAGTGTCACTTTGAATTTCTTCTATAAAACTACACAGAGCTGCTTTAAGATGTTCATTAAAACAAATGCAGAATCAGATCATACAAGACATTTGAAGATGAAAGCAGACTTTTTGTCTCCGATACAAAGAATATAAAACACTTTGTCACTTTGTTTGTGCAGAAATATTTCATTAAAGCAGGTAAAGAAAGTGTTCACATCAGTCACACAGGACACATTTAAACACATTAAAGGAGAACAGCAGGAGCAGGTAGTGAATCAGGCCTGACTCCAGAAAGTGTCCGTCCTTACATCCTCTGATAAACATGTCTGAAGGCCACAGGGACAAACGTCTTCCCGTAGGCCTCCGTGTTTTCCTCCCGCGTAGCTGCTCCGATTGGACGGCCACATTCCAGCTCCACCTGTTGGGGAACTTACCTGGTGATCATGTGGGTTTGATTGGAGCAGAGCAGAGACGCTGCCCCCTGCAGGCTGCTCTGAGTCACTGGCTTCACACTGACTTCAGTCTAATACAACAGGTGGAGATCAAAGTACAGTGGTGAGTGTTGTTCTATCAGTTATCATGTGCTGGAGTTTTATTAGAGTTCACACACAAGAATTCAACCAGCTGCAGCTTCATTAACATTCAGACACATTCAGTAAATGTAAAGAGAGCAGGTCTGTCTCAGTCTGTGCTCTGGGATTTAGTCCTACACTATGTGGACAAAAGTATGTGGACAGCTCTTCATTCATCTCTATTTACTTTATATAGTACTTTATACTCAAACAGCTGCTTCACAAACACACATATGTACTGTAGTGCTTCATGCAGCATTAATAGGGAGTTTTGGGTTAAATTTGGCTGTCAACAATAATTAATGATCATCAGGGATAATTATTAATTATGATAAATAATAAGATCCAATTTTCATTAGATCACCTCGGGGCACCACCCTTGAAGAAGGGAAAAGAGCCAATTCACCAAATCAGTCTCAGAAAAAGGTACTAAACTGTTAGTTTGTAAGTTTGATTAATAATTAATTAAAAACTACAACCAAAATGACCATAACAGCTGTAACGGTCGAAGCATTTTGGATCCTTGACAGAGTTGTAGGAACTCGGGCCTGTGTTCCTTCCCCTTTGATGTTGGCCCTGTTTTGTTATCACCTCTGTTTTTCTGGATGAAGCAATTCTACAGGAAGAGGGGCGCCATCTTATCGCCTGGCAGAGAGGACAGTGTTTTTCTTGGTTGTAAATACTTCGTATGAAGACACTTTTAATTAATTTACAACTCAAAGCCTTTGGATGAACCTCCTCTCCCTTGCAAGCACACATATCCTCTTTCACAGGTCATGGGGAGGCCTCTGTGAAGCTTACCAGGAGGGACAACTGGCCATCGGAAGGTGTCAATACAGAGTCTTTATATATGTAAATTAACTCACATCAAATGTTTTTCTTTCTTTGTTTTAGAGTATCTCTCTCTTTACCTGTGTCTCTCTCCTCACCTCTAACTTCTAAAGCACACATTAGCTTTTAAGAGAACACTGGAAACCTTCTGACTTGTTCTATGCAAACACTTCAGGTCTGAATTTATTACCCGTCTGGAGGCAATCTGGATCACATTCCACACCAAATGGTCTCTGTGTTCCTCCAGATTTCAGACCATTTCTAATTAACCATTAAGTCAGGATCTCATTCTCTTAATTCCAACAGATTAAGGGTCAGTAAGAGAAGCTCATAAAACTGATCTTTCTCCCGTTTCTCTGTGATGAAATTTGGCTAAAATCAAATTTAATGTTTAATTGTGTCATGTGTTTGGTGGAACCACAGTGCCCTCCAGTGGTGAGTCCGGGTACAAAGAAATTAAAACTTTCAAGATATCTATGTTTTAATATGTTTTCCTGATTAAAAGTCTGTAATATGTTTCTTCATTTACAGGTAGGCCTATTAGAACTATAAGAAATGCTTATATATGTGGTCAGATTCTATCAGTTCTACTGTACCTTTAAGTGTTTTCATGTTTGATCCAGTGTTAATTTCTTTTATTCGTTCAGCGAATTTAATCAGGTCATATTATTTCATTAAGTCCATTTATTTTGCCATGGTAAGGTCCTGAGAAAGGTGAAGCACGATCGCGAAACATTAAATCGGTTTAATTTAATTATGAGTTTCGTAAGTGTAGACGATTGATATGATACACAGTAATAACCGTCAGCCCGCCCTTAGGAAACGCCTTCTGGTATGGACTACAAAAACCAAGGGACAGCTATTCTGTCTCTCTCTTCTCTAAATTTTTCTTCACTTCACTTTTAAAACCTTTACTTTTTGTATTTTTGCGACACGCTCTTAGGCAGAAATCTCCGCACAATTGACCACGTGCGATTTTTACCTCAATACCCTAATTTGAGGACGCACTGACTCTAAGTGCTTTCGTTTTGTTTTGTTAAGTATCATTATTTTACTCAGTAGAAGTTAATTTGACTTAATTCGTCTTGTTTTGAGTAATAACTGAGGACTCGCCCGGCCAGCGTTATTCTCTAGTTATTTTCGTCAAGAAAGTTGAATTAGTTCGATCAAAAGTTCAGAGCCATCACTCCATGCAAGAAGAAGACCTTTAATCCGACCACCAGCGTTAATAACATTGTGCAGTAATTGCCTGCATCAACAAACCGTGTGAACGGTTTGCAACGAACAGACATTTTGCCAAGCCGACCGGCCTGCCTTCAACGCTCACGAGCGGTGCCATTCCGCTGGGCAGCGGACCGGGACTTCCTGCCGAGTACTGGACAGACGGCGCTCTCCCTCCGACACCGGGACGAGAGAAACCCACTCCAAGCCGCAGACGCTCTGCGACATCCCTCCGGCCAGCGGACCGGAACCTCAAGCCGAGGTCAAGCTATCAGCTCCGGAGAGATCCAAAGTGGTGAACATCTCCCAGTCTTCAGGCAAAGTAGGCTAAACACCCACGCACACTGCTGGAGTCACACGCATGTTCTTGAGTTGGTGATGTCTCTTTTCTTTTGATTCATAGTAATCTTTAATTAATAAGAAATCCGGTTAGGGTCTCGTTAGTGTCAAAATTACTATAGTAATCTTTGAATGCTTCCCAGACTCGTGACTTTACCATCCGCTCATCTCCATCCATTCATTACCATGATCATTTAGTCTCTACATTTTATGTTATCAATATTGTTTGTTTGAATCATCCTTTCATTTATTCACCTTGATTTATTTAGTAAATAAACATATTTAACCGTACGTCGTTGTCTGTGCAGGTTTGTTTTAATGTGGAGAACCGATGGAAACTGTGTAGAAATCACTGCTTCATATATGAGATGAATAAATTGATCTGAAATCGATTAGAATTGATACAAGTTAAACTTGTCCAGTCGAATTTGATTAATTACCTCCGGATTATTCAAATAGACAAAATAACGGAGGTGGTGCCCCATTAACGAGTGTTTATTATTAGTGTATCTCCTACAGAGTCGAGGCTGGCAACATTCACTCTTGTACAATATTAAATAGACAGCATGAAGTTCAAAAGTCTTTTATTTAACACAAACTGTGTGTGTGTGTATGTGTGTGTGTGTGTGTGTGTGTGTGTGTGTGTGTGTGTGTGTGTGTGTGTGTGAACAGATGTGAGGGCGACAGGTCAAGGAGCAGATGTTCATACGTGGAGTAGAAGATCTTCAAGCTCAAAGGATTGCACATGAGCAGGTCAGCATCTACAGTAGAACATTACTGGTGCTGTTTCCTGATAAACACCTACAACTGTTTGTGTTTGTACAGTATATTGATCATGTAACTTGGACACACAATAATCAGAATCACAGTTTTTCACCATTTGAATTTGTGTTTTGGTGCATAACAATAAACACAGTCAGTAGAAACATGTAAAGAAAGATAAAGGGCTGCTACTTCAAAACAATGTTATATAAACTGGGACATCTGTCCAGTTTTGTCCAGGACTGTCTAAAGTATGGACCATTGAAAGTGTAAATGTTCACAGTAATGCTGAGGACAGTCGAGCTCTGCTCCATAAAAATATCTCATCATGTTGCTCATCTGTTGCTTTACAGGCAGAATTTTACAATCTATAATTATAACATTTTACAAAGGAAAGGCTTTGATGCTTCCTCTTTTTTGGGATTGGAGAGATTTATTAGAGAGAGATGAGAGTGTGTTGGCAACGATGTAGAACGTTGATATTTACCAATAATGTAAAATGATATTTCTAGCTGTTTCAGTATTGAGGTACAGTCAGACTACATTCATCACTTTGCATGGACATACTAACCTAACAAAGCTGTTATTGTGAATCAGGTGAGGGTTTCCTGTCTCACTCACCTGCACAGCAGCAGAGGGCAGAGAGAGAGAGACGCTGTCACAAGAGACCTGATCACACAACAAATGACTGTAGAGACATTTTCTACATTTCTACATAATATAACAGAGAGAAACCTATTAATATATGTCATAAGGTCATATGGTCCTCTCACAAACCATGGATGCACAACATCTTCATCTTCACTGATCTTCACTGAGAGACGAACAAATGTTTCTCAGAGATCAACAAAGTGTTTGTTTTAGTTAAGGTGGTTTTTCTTTTCTTTTCTTTCACTTGAATTCCTCCAGATGTCCATCGTTCCCATTTCTTCTGAGGACAGCTTTACTCATTCTGACGTGTGTTTTTCATTTCCTTTTAAACTGGTTGTATCTAGACAGTGGTTCATGACTATGTTGAAGTCCCCCCACAAATTAAAATACCTTCTGGTTCTGTTGCTGTAACATTAAATAAGGATTTGAAGAAGTGCTTGTTGCTTTCTGGAGGTGCATGTACATTTATCAACGTGACAGGTTCAGTCTCTAGTTTTCCCTTGACTAGTTCACATCTTCCCTCTTTATCCTTCATTTCCTTTTCACTAACAAATGTAGTTGTATTTGTCAGTATTTGAAATATATACATTTTCATATATGGATGTCACTGATGTATCAATACGTTTATTGATTGATATTCTGTATATTTTGAGTATATATTTCTTTTTGAACAGTGGATTCCCTGTGACTGGTGTAACAGAGTTAAAATGCACTTCATTCATTCTGATTTCCATTTTGTATTTGTGAATTGTATTAATCATTAATGACTCTGCTGAGTATGGGTGTTTTGATCTCATTGAGTTACTTTAATTTAACATTATTTTATGAATGTTTCCTGTGTCATTACTTGCCACACGTCATCTTTTCTGAACCTCCTCAGCTTCCGTTGTCCTGACTGACCCTCACAGTGCCGCCTTGCATTGCTCGGGGTGAGTTGTGTGGAAAAATGCTGCTACTGAACCGTTTATGTTGTAAACTTTAATGTATATTGGTGACTGTTAAAACTATGAGGTCTCCCAGGTGTTTTGTGCTGTTCTAACTGTTAGTATAAGTTTTGTAGATGTTCCCATCTAACTTTCTGGGCACCGTTTGTAACGCGGCCTGTGTCTTGTAAACAAAGTAGCGCTGCAGAGATCTCAGCATCCATTTCCTGGTGTAAACGCTGTTATTTTGCCTGTTTAGGAACCGAGGTGCAGAAAAGACCAGAGGGCAATGAATGTGTCTGACTGTCTCCTGCAGGTGCTTTACTTTGCTAAATGTTCTGATTTCCGTTGTCTGTGTTGAGTCGCCTTCACCCGCACCGTCTTTTCTCTTGTATATCGTTTCTCGTGGTTTTGAGCAGATTTGTTTAAGGTCGAATGTTTTCCCGTCAGTTTAAATAGCTCTTTGCTAGTAATGTACACACTGAACTGAGAATTCATTCTCATGATAAATTCATGTGTTTGTATGTATTTTGAGAAGAAAAGAGAATGAACTGACCCCTCAGTGCAGCCTTGCATTGCTGGAGGAACCGAGGTGCAGAAAAGACCAGAGGGCAATGAATGTGTCTTACTGTCTCCTGCAGCAGCAAAAATAGATGTCCGTGAGTCGTCTCCTTCCAATGCCCTGTCCACATCCGTTACACCGGCACTACAGGTCTTGTCACTGCTTGGAATGGTGCCGAAACTGTCAGCTACAATTTTCAGTCTTAAGTGTTTCAAGGTCCTTAACAGTGGCGGCCGTGCATTTCACACCTAGGCCTTCACTGGTGTCCTACATGAACTAATCCACCTCTTCATGCCATCATTATGACTCCACGGCTATAGAAACCATCAATATTACACAGAAATGCAGTAAAACAGGGCGTTGCATCACAGACAGGTATCTCATGTAGCAGGAATGAATGTCATTACTAAAGCAAGAAACCCAATTAGGACAATTCAACAAGTCTCTTTTCACTGTAGCCACAGCTGCTGTACATCATCTCTAGCAGAAACATCAATATTAACCTAATGAAATGACAAAAATATTAAAACGTTTAAATAAAATGCATTACTCACCAAAACTACTGATTATTTGTGCGCAAAATCCATCCTCCTTTCTTTCCTCAAGAAGAGTTGGATGACTCTGTTGTGCAGGTTGTCTGTGCGTCCCTTTCTATCGCCATGGAGGCTGATGCTGAAAGTCGAGTCTGTCCAGTCGTATTTCTGCCATAAGTTTTAATTCGCTTCAGGGCGGAGAATGTCCGCTCGACAGAAGCAGTGGACACAGGGATGGTCACCGCCAAACATGCCAGTGTGTACAGCTGCACCATGCTCTCACCCAGATTTTTGTTCTGAAGGAAATCAAGGAGATCAGTGGGACTCTTCCCTTCAGAATCAGTCATGGCAGCCTGGAGAAGGCTGTGTGCGGGAATGTTTTCCAGTATGTCTTGAACTGCTGGGGGTCGAGGAGGGACAGAAACATCAATTGTTCGTGGTCTTGAAATCTTTTCCGTGTCTGGCAAAGAATGTTGTCCAGAACGTTGCTGTGGAGTTGGTGGTAGTGTGCGCGAGCGTCTCCTTTTGCCGGGCCCCTCCGTGCGCTCGGAGCGCTTGAGATGCGCACAGTGGCCTCGTAGATCTCATCAAACCGGCCCCTCTCTCACTCAATGGTGTCACAAAAGGGGATCTGGAGAAAAATGCAGCCAGGCCATTGAGGCGGGCAAAAAAGATCTTGCATCCTTTCAGCTTTGAGGCCCCTTGAGTCAGTACTGAATTCAGTCCATGTGCGTGGCAGTGTGTGAATAAGGCAATAGGCGCCCTCTCCTTAACTTTAGCCTGCACCCCATTTAGTCCAGATGACGTGACCGCTGCACCATGTTAACACTGTGCCACAACTTTATCCAGACATTCATATTCCTCCAAGAAACCGACAATAAGAGCAGCAATGTCATCGGCTCGCTTGCCACTAGTAACTCCTTCAAATCTGACAAAGCGCTGCTTGACACCTGTGTCCGTCACATAACGCAGAACCAGTGCGAGCTGCGCTGCATTACTCGCGTCTGTCGTCTCGTCCACCACAACAGCGACAAAGGGTGCTGTCAGTCAGAACCTGAGCTACTTCCTGTTCTTTATTTTAGTGAATTATTTTATTCTGTCACATTAAACTGAGAATATTTTGAGGAATGTGATGATTGTTCATTTAATTGTAGGAGATTACTAATAAATGTAATTTATTAATCACTGGTGATTAATGAAACACTTGTAAATGGGAAACACCTCCGTTGTTTTATCTATTCGAATAATCCGGAGGTAATTAATCAAATCCGACTGGACAATGTTCACTTGTATCACTTCTAATCAATTTCAGATCAATTTATTCAATCTCATAACTGAAGCAGTGACTTCTACAGTTTCCATCGGTTCTCCACATTAAAACAAACCTGCACTGACAACGACAAACGGTTCAATATGTTTATTGACTAAATAATTCAGAGTAAATAAATGAAATGAC